>NC_090653.1:215174749-215389138 GCF_040937935.1 Hyperolius riggenbachi
AGGGGGGACCCTTATATCCCCGACATAAAAACACATAAGGGGGGACCCTTATATCCTCGACATAAAAACACATAAGGGGGGACCCTTATATCCGGGACATAAAAACACATAAGGGGGGACCCTTATATCCGGGACATAAAAACACATAAGGGGGGGCCCTTATATTCTCGACATAAAAACACATAAGGGGGGACCCTTATATCCGGGACATAAAAACACATAAGGGGGGACCCTTATATCCGGGACATAAAAACACATAAGGGAGGACCCTTATATCGCCGACATAAAAACACATAAGGGGGGACCCTTATATCCGGGACATAAAAACACATAAGGGGGGACCCTTATATCCGGGACATAAAAACATATAACGGGGGACCCTTATATCCTCGACATAAAAACACATAAGGGGGGACTCTTATATCCAGGACATAAAAACACATAAGGGGGGACCCTTATATCCGGGACATAAAAACACATAAGGGGGGACCCTTATATCCGGGACATAAAAACACATAAGGGGGGACCTTTATATCCGGGACATAAAAACACATAAGGGGGGACCCTTATATCCGGGACATAAAAACACATAAGGGGGGACCCTTATATCCCCGCTATAAAAACACATAAGGGGGGACCCTTATATCCGGGACATAAAAACACATAAGGGGGGACCCTTATATCCGGGACATAAAAACACATAAGGGGGGACCCATATATCCGGGACATAAAAACACATAAGGGAGGACCCTTATATCCCCGACATAAAAACACATAAGGGGGGACCCTTATATCCGGGACATAAAAACACATAAGGGGGGACCCTTATATCCGGGACATAAAAACACATAAGGGGGGACCCTTATATCCGGGACATAAAAACACATAAGGGGGGACCCTTATATCCTCGACATAAAAACACATGAGGTGGGACCCTTATATCCGGGACATAAAAACACATAAATGGGGACCCTTATATCCGGGACATAAAAACACATAAGGGGGGACCCTTATATCCGGGACATAAAAACACATAAGGGGGACCCTTATATCCGGGACATAAAAACACATAAGGGGGGACCGTTATATCCCCGACATAAAAACACATAAGGGGGGACCCTTATATCCGGGACATAAAAACACATAAAGGGGGTCCCTTATATCCAGGACATAAAAACACATAAGAGGGGACCCTTATATCCGCGACATGAAACACATCATGGGCAGACCCTTATATCCGGGACATGAAACACATAATGAGCAGACCCTTATATCCCCGACATAAAAACACATAAGGGGGAACCCTTATATCCCCAACATAAAAACACATAAGGGGGGACCCTTATATCCGGGACATAAAAACACATAAGAGGGGACCCTTATATCCGGGACATAAAAACACATAAGGGGGGACCCTTATATCCCCGACATAAAAACACATAAGGGGGGACCCTTATATCCGGGACAAAAAAACACATAAGGGGGGACCCTTATATCCGGGACATAAAAACACATAAGGGGGGACCCTTATATCCGGGACATAAAAACACATAAGGGGGGACCCTTATATCCGGGACATAAAAACACATAAGGGGGGACCCTTACATCCGGGACATAAAAACACATAAGGGGGGACCCTTATATCCAGGACATAAAAACACATAAGGGGGGACACTTATATCCGGGACATAAAAACACATAAGGGGGGACCCTTATATCCGGGACATAAAAACACATAAGGGGGGACCCTTATATCGGGGACACAAAAACACATAAGGGGGCACCTTATATCCAGGACATAAAAACACATAAGAGAGGACCCTTATATCCCCGACATAAAAACACATAAGGGGGGACCCTTATATCCGGGACATAAAAACACATAAGGGGGGACCCTTATATCCCCGACATAAAAACACATAAGGGGGGACCCTTACATCCGGGACATAAAAACACATAAGGGGGGACCCTTATATCCAGGACATAAAAACACATAAGGGGGGACACTTATATCCGGGACATAAAAACACATAAGGGGGGACCCTTATATCCGGGACATAAAAACACATAAGGGGGGACCCTTATATCGGGGACACAAAAACACATAAGGGGGCACCTTATATCCAGGACATAAAAACACATAAGAGAGGACCCTTAAATCCCCGACATAAAAACACATAAGGGGGGACCCTTATATCCCCGACATAAAAACACATAAGGGGGGACCCTTATATCCGGGACATAAAAACACATAAGGGGGGACCCTTATATCCGGGACATAAAAACACATAAGGGGGGACCCTTATATCCGGGACATAAAAACACATAAGGGAGGACCCTTATATCCGGGACATAAAAACACATAAGGGGGGACCCTTATATCCGGGACATAAAAACACATAAGGGGGGACCCTTATATCCGGGACATAAAAACACATAAGGGGGGACCCTTATATCCGGGACATAAAAACACATAAGGGGGGACCCTTATATCCGGGACATAAAAACACATAAGGGGGGACCCTTATATCCGGGACATAAAAACACATAAGGGGGGGCCCTTATATTCTCGACATAAAAACACATAAGGGCGGACCCTTATATCCGGGACATAAAAACACATAAGGGGGGACCCTTATATCCGGGACATAAAAACACATAAGGGGGGACCCTTATATCCGGGACATAAAAACACATAAGCTGGAACCCTTATATCCGGGACATAAAAACACATAAGTGGGGACCCTTATATCCGGGACATAAAAACACATAAGAGGGGACCCTTATATCCGGGACATGAAACACATCATGGGAAGACCCTTATATCCGGGACATGAAACACATAATGGGCAGACCCTTATATCCCCGACATAAAAAAAAAAAACATCAGGGGGAACCCTTATATCCCCGACATAAAAACACATAAGGGGGGACCCTTATATCCGGGACATAAAAACACATAAGGGGGGACCCTTATATCCTCGACATAAAAACACATAAGGGGGGACCCTTATATCCGGGACATAAAAACACATAAGGGGGGACCCTTATATCCCCGCTATAAAAACACATAAGGGGAGACCCTTATATCCGGGACATAAAAACACATAAGGGGGGACCCTTATATCCGGGACATAAAAACACATAAGGGGGTACCCATATATCCGGGACATAAGAACACATAAGGGAGGACCCTTATATCCCCGACATAAAAACACATAAGGGGGGACCCTTATATCCCCGACATAAAAACACATAAGGGGGGACCCTTATATCCGGGACATAAAAACACATAAGGGGGGACCCTTATATCCGGGACATAAAAACACATAAGGGGGGACCCTTATATCCGGGACATAAAAACACATAAGGGGGGACCCTTATATCCTCGACATAAAAACACATGAGGGGGGACCCTTATATCCGGGACATAAAAACACATAAATGGGGACCCTTATATCCGGGACATAAAAACACATAAGGGGGGACCCTTATATCCGGGACATAAAAACACATAAGGGGGACCCTTATATCCGGGACATAAAAACACATAAGGGGGGACCGTTATATCCCCGACATAAAAACACATAAGGGGGGACCCTTATATCCGGGACATAAAAACACATAAAGGGGGTCCCTTATATCCAGGACATAAAAACACATAAGAGGGGACCCTTATATCCGCGACATGAAACACATCATGGGCAGACCCTTATATCCGGGACATGAAACACATAATGAGCAGACCCTTATATCCCCGACATAAAAACACATAAGGGGGAACCCTTATATCCCCAACATAAAAACACATAAGGGGGGACCCTTATATCCGGGACATAAAAACACATAAGAGGGGACCCTTATATCCGGGACATAAAAACACATAAGGGGGGACCCTTATATCCCCGACATAAAAACACATAAGGGGGGACCCTTATATCCGGGACAAAAAAACACATAAGGGGGGACCCTTATATCCGGGACATAAAAACACATAAGGGGGGACCCTTATATCCGGGACATAAAAACACATAAGGGGGGACCCTTATATCCGGGACATAAAAACACATAAGGGGGGACCCTTACATCCGGGACATAAAAACACATAAGGGGGGACCCTTATATCCAGGACATAAAAACACATAAGGGGGGACACTTATATCCGGGACATAAAAACACATAAGGGGGGACCCTTATATCCGGGACATAAAAACACATAAGGGGGGACCCTTATATCGGGGACACAAAAACACATAAGGGGGCACCTTATATCCACGACATAAAAACACATAAGAGAGGACCCTTATATCCCCGACATAAAAACACATAAGGGGGGACCCTTATATCCCCGACATAAAAACACATAAGGGGGGACCCTTATATCCGGGACATAAAAACACATAAGGGGGGACCCTTATATCCCCGACATAAAAACACATAAGGGGGGACCCTTACATCCGGGACATAAAAACACATAAGGGGGGACCCTTATATCCAGGACATAAAAACACATAAGGGGGGACACTTATATCCGGGACATAAAAACACATAAGGGGGGACCCTTATATCCGGGACATAAAAACACATAAGGGGGGACCCTTATATCGGGGACACAAAAACACATAAGGGGGCACCTTATATCCAGGACATAAAAACACATAAGAGAGGACCCTTATATCCCCGACATAAAAACACATAAGGGGGGACCCTTATATCCCCGACATAAAAACACATAAGGGGGGACCCTTATATCCGGGACATAAAAACACATAAGGGGGGACCCTTATATCCGGGACATAAAAACACATAAGGGGGGACCCTTATATCCGGGACATAAAAACACATAAGGGAGGACCCTTATATCCGGGACATAAAAACACATAAGGGGGGACCCTTATATCCGGGACATAAAAACACATAAGGGGGGACCCTTATATCCGGGACATAAAAACACATAAGGGGGGACCCTTATATCCGGGACATAAAAACACATAAGGGGGGACCTTTATATCCGGGACATAAAAACACATAAGGGGGGACCCTTATATCCGGGACATAAAAACACATAAGGGGGGACCCTTATATCCCCGCTATAAAAACACATAAGGGGGGACCCTTATATCCGGGACATAAAAACACATAAGGGGGGACCCTTATATCCGGGACATAAAAACACATAAGGGGGGACCCATATATCCGGGACATAAAAACACATAAGGGAGGACCCTTATATCCCCGACATAAAAACACATAAGGGGGGACCCTTATATCCGGGACATAAAAACACATAAGGGGGGACCCTTATATCCGGGACATAAAAACACATAAGGGGGGACCCTTATATCCGGGACATAAAAACACATAAGGGGGGACCCTTATATCCTCGACATAAAAACACATGAGGTGGGACCCTTATATCCGGGACATAAAAACACATAAATGGGGACCCTTATATCCGGGACATAAAAACACATAAGGGGGGACCCTTATATCCGGGACATAAAAACACATAAGGGGGACCCTTATATCCGGGACATAAAAACACATAAGGGGGGACCGTTATATCCCCGACATAAAAACACATAAGGGGGGACCCTTATATCCGGGACATAAAAACACATAAAGGGGGTCCCTTATATCCAGGACATAAAAACACATAAGAGGGGACCCTTATATCCGCGACATGAAACACATCATGGGCAGACCCTTATATCCGGGACATGAAACACATAATGAGCAGACCCTTATATCCCCGACATAAAAACACATAAGGGGGAACCCTTATATCCCCAACATAAAAACACATAAGGGGGGACCCTTATATCCGGGACATAAAAACACATAAGAGGGGACCCTTATATCCGGGACATAAAAACACATAAGGGGGGACCCTTATATCCCCGACATAAAAACACATAAGGGGGGACCCTTATATCCGGGACAAAAAAACACATAAGGGGGGACCCTTATATCCGGGACATAAAAACACATAAGGGGGGACCCTTATATCCGGGACATAAAAACACATAAGGGGGGACCCTTATATCCGGGACATAAAAACACATAAGGGGGGACCCTTACATCCGGGACATAAAAACACATAAGGGGGGACCCTTATATCCAGGACATAAAAACACATAAGGGGGGACACTTATATCCGGGACATAAAAACACATAAGGGGGGACCCTTATATCCGGGACATAAAAACACATAAGGGGGGACCCTTATATCGGGGACACAAAAACACATAAGGGGGCACCTTATATCCAGGACATAAAAACACATAAGAGAGGACCCTTATATCCCCGACATAAAAACACATAAGGGGGGACCCTTATATCCGGGACATAAAAACACATAAGGGGGGACCCTTATATCCCCGACATAAAAACACATAAGGGGGGACCCTTACATCCGGGACATAAAAACACATAAGGGGGGACCCTTATATCCAGGACATAAAAACACATAAGGGGGGACACTTATATCCGGGACATAAAAACACATAAGGGGGGACCCTTATATCCGGGACATAAAAACACATAAGGGGGGACCCTTATATCGGGGACACAAAAACACATAAGGGGGCACCTTATATCCAGGACATAAAAACACATAAGAGAGGACCCTTAAATCCCCGACATAAAAACACATAAGGGGGGACCCTTATATCCCCGACATAAAAACACATAAGGGGGGACCCTTATATCCGGGACATAAAAACACATAAGGGGGGACCCTTATATCCGGGACATAAAAACACATAAGGGGGGACCCTTATATCCGGGACATAAAAACACATAAGGGAGGACCCTTATATCCGGGACATAAAAACACATAAGGGGGGACCCTTATATCCGGGACATAAAAACACATAAGGGGGGACCCTTATATCCGGGACATAAAAACACATAAGGGGGGACCCTTATATCCGGGACATAAAAACACATAAGGGGGGACCCTTATATCCGGGACATAAAAACACATAAGGGGGGACCCTTATATCCGGGACATAAAAACACATAAGGGGGGGCCCTTATATTCTCGACATAAAAACACATAAGGGCGGACCCTTATATCCGGGACATAAAAACACATAAGGGGGGACCCTTATATCCGGGACATAAAAACACATAAGGGGGGACCCTTATATCCGGGACATAAAAACACATAAGCTGGAACCCTTATATCCGGGACATAAAAACACATAAGTGGGGACCCTTATATCCGGGACATAAAAACACATAAGAGGGGACCCTTATATCCGGGACATGAAACACATCATGGGAAGACCCTTATATCCGGGACATGAAACACATAATGGGCAGACCCTTATATCCCCGACATAAAAAAAAAAACATCAGGGGGAACCCTTATATCCCCGACATAAAAACACATAAGGGGGGACCCTTATATCCGGGACATAAAAACACATAAGGGGGGACCCTTATATCCTCGACATAAAAACACATAAGGGGGGACCCTTATATCCGGGACATAAAAACACATAAGGGGGGACCCTTATATCCCCGCTATAAAAACACATAAGGGGAGACCCTTATATCCGGGACATAAAAACACATAAGGGGGGACCCTTATATCCGGGACATAAAAACACATAAGGGGGTACCCATATATCCGGGACATAAGAACACATAAGGGAGGACCCTTATATCCCCGACATAAAAACACATAAGGGGGGACCCTTATATCCCCGACATAAAAACACATAAGGGGGGACCCTTATATCCGGGACATAAAAACACATAAGGGGGGACCCTTATATCCGGGACATAAAAACACATAAGGGGGGACCCTTATATCCGGGACATAAAAACACATAAGGGGGGACCCTTATATCCTCGACATAAAAACACATGAGGGGGGACCCTTATATCCGGGACATAAAAACACATAAATGGGGACCCTTATATCCGGGACATAAAAACACATAAGGGGGGACCCTTATATCCGGGACATAAAAACACATAAGGGGGACCCTTATATCCGGGACATAAAAACACATAAGGGGGGACCGTTATATCCCCGACATAAAAACACATAAGGGGGGACCCTTATATCCGGGACATAAAAACACATAAAGGGGGTCCCTTATATCCAGGACATAAAAACACATAAGAGGGGACCCTTATATCCGCGACATGAAACACATCATGGGCAGACCCTTATATCCGGGACATGAAACACATAATGAGCAGACCCTTATATCCCCGACATAAAAACACATAAGGGGGAACCCTTATATCCCCAACATAAAAACACATAAGGGGGGACCCTTATATCCGGGACATAAAAACACATAAGAGGGGACCCTTATATCCGGGACATAAAAACACATAAGGGGGGACCCTTATATCCCCGACATAAAAACACATAAGGGGGGACCCTTATATCCGGGACAAAAAAACACATAAGGGGGGACCCTTATATCCGGGACATAAAAACACATAAGGGGGGACCCTTATATCCGGGACATAAAAACACATAAGGGGGGACCCTTATATCCGGGACATAAAAACACATAAGGGGGGACCCTTACATCCGGGACATAAAAACACATAAGGTGGGACCCTTATATCCAGGACATAAAAACACATAAGGGGGGACACTTATATCCGGGACATAAAAACACATAAGGGGGGACCCTTATATCCGGGACATAAAAACACATAAGGGGGGACCCTTATATCGGGGACACAAAAACACATAAGGGGGCACCTTATATCCACGACATAAAAACACATAAGAGAGGACCCTTATATCCCCGACATAAAAACACATAAGGGGGGACCCTTATATCCCCGACATAAAAACACATAAGGGGGGACCCTTATATCCGGGACATAAAAACACATAAGGGGGGACCCTTATATCCCCGACATAAAAACACATAAGGGGGGACCCTTACATCCGGGACATAAAAACACATAAGGGGGGACCCTTATATCCAGGACATAAAAACACATAAGGGGGGACACTTATATCCGGGACATAAAAACACATAAGGGGGGACCCTTATATCCGGGACATAAAAACACATAAGGGGGGACCCTTATATCGGGGACACAAAAACACATAAGGGGGCACCTTATATCCAGGACATAAAAACACATAAGAGAGGACCCTTATATCCCCGACATAAAAACACATAAGGGGGGACCCTTATATCCCCGACATAAAAACACATAAGGGGGGACCCTTATATCCGGGACATAAAAACACATAAGGGGGGACCCTTATATCCGGGACATAAAAACACATAAGGGGGGACCCTTATATCCGGGACATAAAAACACATAAGGGAGGACCCTTATATCCGGGACATAAAAACACATAAGGGGGGACCCTTATATCCGGGACATAAAAACACATAAGGGGGGACCCTTATATCCGGGACATAAAAACACATAAGGGGGACCCTTATATCCGGGACATAAAAACACATAAGGGGGGACCCTTATATCCGGGACATAAAAACACATAAGGGGGGACCCTTATATCCGGGACATAAAAACACATAAGGGGGGGCCCTTATATTCTCGACATAAAAACACATAAGGGCGGACCCTTATATCCGGGACATAAAAACACATAAGGGGGGACCCTTATATCCGGGACATAAAAACACATAAGGGGGGACCCTTATATCCGGGACATAAAAACACATAAGCTGGAACCCTTATATCCGGGACATAAAAACACATAAGTGGGGACCCTTATATCCGGGACATAAAAACACATAAGAGGGGACCCTTATATCCGGGACATGAAACACATCATGGGAAGACCCTTATATCCGGGACATGAAACACATAATGGGCAGACCCTTATATCCCCGACATAAAAAAAAAAAACATCAGGGGGAACCCTTATATCCCCGACATAAAAACACATAAGGGGGGACCCTTATATCCGGGACATAAAAACACATAAGGGGGGACCCTTATATCCTCGACATAAAAACACATAAGGGGGGACCCTTATATCCGGGACATAAAAACACATAAGGGGGGACCCTTATATCCCCGCTATAAAAACACATAAGGGGGGACCCTTATATCCGGGACATAAAAACACATAAGGGGGGACCCTTATATCCGGGACATAAAAACACATAAGGGGGTACCCATATATCCGGGACATAAGAACACATAAGGGAGGACCCTTATATCCCCGACATAAAAACACATAAGGGGGGACCCTTATATCCCCGACATAAAAACACATAAGGGGGGACCCTTATATCCGGGACATAAAAACACATAAGGGGGGACCCTTATATCCGGGACATAAAAACACATAAGGGGGGACCCTTATATCCGGGACATAAAAACACATAAGGGGGGACCCTTATATCCTCGACATAAAAACACATGAGGGGGGACCCTTATATCCGGGACATAAAAACACATAAATGGGGACCCTTATATCCGGGACATAAAAACACATAAGGGGGGACCCTTATATCCGGGACATAAAAACACATAAGGGGGACCCTTATATCCGGGACATAAAAACACATAAGGGGGGACCGTTATATCCCCGACATAAAAACACATAAGGGGGGACCCTTATATCCGGGACATAAAAACACATAAAGGGGGTCCCTTATATCCAGGACATAAAAACACATAAGAGGGGACCCTTATATCCGCGACATGAAACACATCATGGGCAGACCCTTATATCCGGGACATGAAACACATAATGGGCAGACCCTTATATCCCCAACATAAAAACACATAAGTGGGAACCCTTATATCCCCAACATAAAAACACATAAGGGGGGACCCTTATTTCCGGGACATAAAAACACATAAGAGGGGACCCTTATATCCGGGACATAAAAACACATAAGGGGGGACCCTTATATCCCCGACATAAAAACACATAAGGGGGGACCCTTATATCCGGGACAAAAAAACACATAAGGGGGGACCCTTATATCCGGGACATAAAAACACATAAGGGGGGACCCTTATATCCGGGACATAAAAACACATAAGGGGGGACTCTTATATCCCCGACATAAAAACACATAAGGGGGGACCCTTACATCCGGGACATAAAAACACATAAGGGGGGACCCTTATATCCAGGACATAAAAACACATAAGGGGGGACACTTATATCCGGGACATAAAAACACATAAGGCGGGACCCTTATATCCGGGACATAAAAACACATAAGGGGGGACCCTTATATCCGGGACACAAAAACACATAAGGGGGCACCTTATATCCAGGACATAAAAACACATAAGAGAGGACCCTTATATCCCCGACATAAAAACACATAAGGGGGGACCCTTATATCCCCGACATAAAAACACATAAGGGGGGACCGTTACATCCGGGACATAAAAACACATAAGGGGGGACCCTTATATCCAGGACATAAAAACACATAAGGGGGGACACTTATATCCGGGACATAAAAACACATAGGGGGGGACCCTTATATCCGGGACATAAAAAAACATAAGGGGGGACCCTTATATCCGGGACACAAAAACACATAAGGGGGCACCTTATATCCGGGACATAAAAACACATAGGAGAGGACCCTTATATCCCCGACATAAAAACACATAAGGGGGGACCCTTATATCCCCGACATAAAAACACATAAGGGGGGACCCTTATATCCGGGACATAAAAACACATAAGGGGGGGACCCTTATATCCGGGACATAAAAACACATAAGGGGGGACCCTTATATCCGGGACATAAAAACACATAAGGGAGGACCCTTATATCCGGGACATAAAAACACATAAGGGGGGACCCTTATATCCCCGACATAAAAACACATAAGGGGGGACCCTTATATCCGGGACATAAAAACACATAAGGGGGGACCCTTATATCCGGGACATAAAAACACATAAGGGGGGACCCTTATATCCGGGACATAAAAACACATAAGGGGGGGCCCTTATATTCTCGACATAAAAACACATAAGGGGGGACCCTTATATCCGGGACATAAAAACACATAAGGGGGGACCCTTATATCCGGGACATAAAAACACATAAGGGAGGACCCTTATATCGCCGACATAAAAACACATAAGGGGGGACCCTTATATCCGGGACATAAAAACACATAAGGGGGGACCCTTATATCCGGGACATAAAAACACATAAGGGGGAACCCTTATATCCGGGACATAAAAACACATAAGGGGGGACCCTTATATCCCCGACATAAAAACACATAAGTGGGGACCCTTATATCCGGGACATAAAAACACATAAGAGGGGACCCTTATATCCGGGACATGAAACACATCATGGGAAGACCCTTATATCCGGGACATGAAACACATAATGGGCAGACCCTTATATCCCCGACATAAAAAAAAAAAACATCAGGGGGAACCCTTATATCCCTGACATAAAAACACATAAGGGGGGACCCTTATATCCGGGACATAAAAACACATAAGGGGGGACCCTTATATCCTCGACATAAAAACACATAAGGGGGGACCCTTATATCCGGGACATAAAAACACATAAGGGGGGACCCTTATATCCCCGCTATAAAAACACATAAGGGGGGACCCTTATATCCGGGACATAAAAACACATAAGGGGGGACCCTTATATCCGGGACATAAAAACACATAAGGGGGTACCCATATATCCGGGACATAAGAACACATAAGGGAGGACCCTTATATCCCCGACATAAAAACACATAAGGGGGGACCCTTATATCCCCGACATAAAAACACATAAGGGGGGACCCTTATATCCGGGACATAAAAACACATAAGGGGGGACCCTTATATCCGGGACATAAAAACACATAAGGGGGGACCCTTATATCCGGGACATAAAAACACATAAGGGGGGACCCTTATATCCTCGACATAAAAACACATGAGGGGGGACCCTTATATCCGGGACATAAAAACACATAAATGGGGACCCTTATATCCGGGACATAAAAACACATAAGGGGGGACCCTTATATCCGGGACATAAAAACACATAAGGGGGACCCTTATATCCGGGACATAAAAACACATAAGGGGGGACCGTTATATCCCCGACATAAAAACACATAAGGGGGGACCCTTATATCCGGGACATAAAAACACATAAAGGGGGTCCCTTATATCCAGGACATAAAAACACATAAGAGGGGACCCTTATATCCGCGACATGAAACACATCATGGGCAGACCCTTATATCCGGGACATGAAACACATAATGGGCAGACCCTTATATCCCCAACATAAAAACACATAAGTGGGAACCCTTATATCCCCAACATAAAAACACATAAGGGGGGACCCTTATATCCGGGACATAAAAACACATAAGAGGGGACCCTTATATCCGGGACATAAAAACACATAAGGGGGGACCCTTATATCCCCGACATAAAAACACATAAGGGGGGACCCTTATATCCGGGACAAAAAAACACATAAGGGGGGACCCTTATATCCGGGACATAAAAACACATAAGGGGGGACCCTTATATCCGGGACATAAAAACACATAAGGGGGGACTCTTATATCCCCGACATAAAAACACATAAGGGGGGACCCTTACATCCGGGACATAAAAACACATAAGGGGGGACCCTTATATCCAGGACATAAAAACACATAAGGGGGGACACTTATATCCGGGACATAAAAACACATAAGGCGGGACCCTTATATCCGGGACATAAAAACACATAAGGGGGGACCCTTATATCCGGGACACAAAAACACATAAGGGGGCACCTTATATCCAGGACATAAAAACACATAAGAGAGGACCCTTATATCCCCGACATAAAAACACATAAGGGGGGACCCTTATATCCCCGACATAAAAACACATAAGGGGGGACCGTTACATCCGGGACATAAAAACACATAAGGGGGGACCCTTATATCCAGGACATAAAAACACATAAGGGGGGACACTTATATCCGGGACATAAAAACACATAGGGGGGGACCCTTATATCCGGGACATAAAAAAACATAAGGGGGGACCCTTATATCCGGGACACAAAAACACATAAGGGGGCACCTTATATCCGGGACATAAAAACACATAGGAGAGGACCCTTATATCCCCGACATAAAAACACATAAGGGGGGACCCTTATATCCCCGACATAAAAACACATAAGGGGGGACCCTTATATCCGGGACATAAAAACACATAAGGGGGGACCCTTATATCCGGGACATAAAAACACATAAGGGGGGACCCTTATATCCGGGACATAAAAACACATAAGGGAGGACCCTTATATCCGGGACATAAAAACACATAAGGGGGGACCCTTATATCCGGGACATAAAAACACATAAGGGGGGACCCTTATATCCCCGACATAAAAACACATAAGGGGGGACCCTTATATCCGGGACATAAAAACACATAAGGGGGGACCCTTATATCCGGGACATAAAAACACATAAGGGGGGACCCTTATATCCGGGACATAAAAACACATAAGGGAGGACCCTTATATCCGGGACATAAAAACACATAAGGGGGGACCCTTATATCCGGGACATAAAAACACATAAGGGGGGACCCTTATATCCCCGACATAAAAACACATAAGGGGGGACCCTTATATCCGGGACATAAAAACACATAAGGGGGGACCCTTATATCCGGGACATAAAAACACATAAGGGGGGACCCTTATATCCGGGACATAAAAACACATAAGGGGGGGCCCTTATATTCTCGACATAAAAACACATAAGGGGGGACCCTTATATCCGGGACATAAAAACACATAAGGGGGGACCCTTATATCCGGGACATAAAAACACATAAGGGAGGACCCTTATATCGCCGACATAAAAACACATAAGGGGGGACCCTTATATCCGGGACATAAAAACACATAAGGGGGGACCCTTATATCCGGGACATAAAAACACATAAGGGGGGACCCTTATATCCTCGACATAAAAACACATAAGGGGGGACCCTTATATCCGGGACATAAAAACACATAAGGGGGGACCCTTATATCCGGGACATAAAAACACATAAGGGGGGACCCTTATATCCTCGACATAAAAACACATAAGAGGGGACCCTTATATCCGGGACATAAAAACACATAAGGGGGGACCCTTATATCCGGGACATAAAAACACATAAGGGGGGACCCTTATATCCTCGACATAAAAACACATAAGGGGGGACCCTTATATCCGGGACATAAAAACACATAAGGTGGGACCCTTATATCCGGGACATAAAAACACATAAGGGGGGACCCTTATATCCCCGACATAAAAACACATAAGGGGGGGCCCTTATATCCGGGACATAAAAACACATAAGGGGGGACTCTTATATCCAGGACATAAAAACACATAAGGGGGGACTCTTATATCCAGGACATAAAAACACATAAGGGAGGACCCTTATATCCGGGACATAAAAACACATAAGGGGGGACCCTTATATCCGGGACATAAAAACACATAAGGGGGGACCCTTATATCCGGGACATAAAAACACATAAGGGGGGACCCTTATATCCGGGACATAAAAACACATAAGGGGGGACCCTTATATCCGGGACATAAAAACACATAAGGGGGAACCCTTATATCCGGGACATAAAAACACATAAGGGGGGACCCTTATATCCGGGACATAAAAACACATAAGTGGGGACCCTTATATCCGGGACATAAAAACACATAAGAGGGGACCCTTATATCCGGGACATGAAACACATCATGGGAAGACCCTTATATCCGGGACATGAAACACATAATGGGCAGACCCTTATATCCCCGACATAAAAAAAAAAAACATCAGGGGGAACCCTTATATCCCCGACATAAAAACACATAAGGGGGGACCCTTATATCCGGGACATAAAAACACATAAGAGGGGACCCTTATATCCGGGACATAAAAACACATAAGGGGGGACCCTTATATCCCCGACATAAAAACACATAAGGGGGGACCCTTATATCCGGGACAAAAAAACAAATAAGGGGGGACCCTTATATCCGGGACATAAAAACACATAAGGGGGACCCTTATATCCGGGACATAAAAACACATAAGGGGGGACCCTTATATTCCCGACATAAAAACACATAAGGGGGACCCTTATTTGCGGGACATAAAAACACATAAGAGGGGACCCTTATATCCGGGACATAAAAACACATAAGGGGGGACCCTTATATCCGGGACATAAAAACACATAAGGGGGGACCCGTACATCCGGGACATAAAAACACGTTAGGGGGGACCCTTATATCCCCGACATAAAAACACATAAGGGGGGACCGTAATATCCGGGACATAAAAACACATAAGGGGGGACCCTTATATCCGGGACATAAAAACACATAAGGGGGGACCCTTATATCCGGGACATAAAAACACATAAGGGGGGACCCTTATATCTGGGACATAAAAACACATAAAGGGGGACCCTTATATCCGGGACATAAAAACACATAAGGGTGGACCCTTATATCCGGGACATAAAAACACATAAGGGGGGACCCTTATATCCGGGAGAAAAAAACACATAAGGGGGGACCCTTATATCCGGGACATAAAAACACATAAGAGGGGACCCTTATATCCGGGACATGAAACACATCATGGGCAGACCCTTATATCCGGGACATGAAACACATAATGGGCAGACCCTTATATCCCCGACATAAAAACACATAAGGGGGAACCCTTATATCCCCGACATAAAAACAAATAAGGGGGGACCCTTATAACCGGGACATAAAAACACATAAGAGGGGACCCTTATATCCGGGACATGAAACACATAAGGGGGGACCCTTATATCCGGGACATAAAAACACATAAGGGAGGACCTTTATATCCCCGACATAAAAACACATAAGGGGGGACCCTTATATCCGGGACAAAAAAACACATAAGGGGGGACCCTTATATCCGGGACATAAAAACACATAAGGGGGGACCCTTATATCCGGGACATAAAAACACATAAGGGGGGACCCTTATATCCCCGACATAAAAACACATAAGGGGGGACCTTTACATCCGGGACATAAAAACACGTAAGGGGGGACCCTTATATCCGGGACATGAAACACATAAGGGGGTCCCTTATATCCCCGACATAAAAACACATAAGGGGGTACCCTTATATCCGGGACATAAAAACACATAAGGGGGGACCCTTATATCCGGGACATAAAAACACATAAGGGGGGACCCTTATATCCGGGACATAAAAACACATAAGGGGGGACCCTTATATCCGGGACATAAAAACACATAAGGGGGGACCCTTATATCCGGGACATAAAAACACATAAGGGGGGACCCTTATATCCGGGACATAAAAACACATAAGGGGGGACCCTTATATCCGGGACATAAAAACACATAAGGGGGGACCCTTATATCCGGGACATAAAAACACATAAGGGGGGACCCTTATATCCGGGACATAAAAACACATAAGGGGGGACCCTTATATCCGGGACATAAAAACACATAAGGGGGGACCCTTATATCCGGGACATAAAAACACATAAGGGGGGACCCTTATATCCCCGACATAAAAACACATAAGGGGGGACCCTTATATCCGGGACATAAAAACACATAAGGGGGGACCCTTATATCCGGGACATAAAAACACATAAGGGGGGACCCTTATATCCGGGACATAAAAACACATAAGGGGGGGCCCTTATATTCTCGACATAAAAACACATAAGGGGGGACCCTTATATCCGGGACATAAAAACACATAAGGGGGGACCCTTATATCCGGGACATAAAAACACATAAGGGAGGACCCTTATATCGCCGACATAAAAACACATAAGGGGGGACCCTTATATCCGGGACATAAAAACACATAAGGGGGGACCCTTATATCCGGGACATAAAAACACATAAGGGGGACCCTTATATCCTCGACATAAAAACACATAAGGGGGGACCCTTATATCCGGGACATAAAAACACATAAGGGGGGACCCTTATATCCGGGACATAAAAACACATAAGGGGGGACCCTTATATCCTCGACATAAAAACACATAAGGGGGGACCCTTATATCCGGGACATAAAAACACATAAGGGGGGACCCTTATATCCGGGACATAAAAACACATAAGGGGGGACCCTTATATCCTCGACATAAAAACACATAAGGGGGGACCCTTATATCCGGGACATAAAAACACATAAGGTGGGACCCTTATATCCGGGACATAAAAACACATAAGGGGGGACCCTTATATCCCCGACATAAAAACACATAAGGGGGGGCCCTTATATCCGGGACATAAAAACACATAAGGGGGGACTCTTATATCCAGGACATAAAAACACATAAGGGGGGACTCTTATATCCAGGTCATAAAAACACATAAGGGAGGACCCTTATATCCGGGACATAAAAACACATAAGGGGGGACCCTTATATCCGGGACATAAAAACACATAAGGGGGGACCCTTATATCCGGGACATAAAAACACATAAGGGGGGACCCTTATATCCGGGACATAAAAACACATAAGGGGGGACCCTTATATCCGGGACATAAAAACACATAAGGGGGGACCCTTATATCCGGGACATAAAAACACATAAGGGGGAACCCTTATATCCGGGACATAAAAACACATAAGGGGGGACCCTTATATCCGGGACATAAAAACACATAAGTGGGGACCCTTATATCCGGGACATAAAAACACATAAGAGGGGACCCTTATATCCGGGACATGAAACACATCATGGGAAGACCCTTATATCCGGGACATGAAACACATAATGGGCAGACCCTTATATCCCCGACATAAAAAAAAAAAACATCAGGGGGAACCCTTATATCCCCGACATAAAAACACATAAGGGGGGACCCTTATATCCGGGACATAAAAACACATAAGGGGGGACCCTTATATCCTCGACATAAAAACACATAAGGGGGGACCCTTATATCCGGGACATAAAAACACATAAGGGGGGACCCTTATATCCCCGCTATAAAAACACATAAGGGGGGACCCTTATATCCGGGACATAAAAACACATAAGGGGGGACCCTTATATCCGGGACATAAAAACACATAAGGGGGGACCCATATATCCGGGACATAAAAACACATAAGGGAGGACCCTTATATCCCCGACATAAAAACACATAAGGGGGGACCCTTATATCCCCGACATAAAAACACATAAGGGGGGACCCTTATATCCGGGACATAAAAACACATAAGGGGGGACCCTTATATCCGGGACATAAAAACACATAAGGGGGGACCCTTATATCCGGGACATAAAAACACATAAGGGGGGACCCTTATATCCTCGACATAAAAACACATGAGGGGGGACCCTTATATCCGGGAGATAAAAACACATAAATGGGGACCCTTATATCCGGGACATAAAAACACATAAGGGGGGACCCTTATATCCGGGACATAAAAACACATAAGGGGGACCCTTATATCCGGGACATAAAAACACATAAGGGGGGACCGTTATATCCCCGACATAAAAACACATAAGGGGGGACCCTTATATCCGGGACATAAAAACACATAAAGGGGGTCCCTTATATCCAGGACATAAAAACACATAAGAGTGGACCCTTATATCCGCGACATGAAACACATCATGGGCAGACCCTTATATCCGGGACATGAAACACATAATGGGCAGACCCTTATATCCCCGACATAAAAACACATAAGGGGGAACCCTTATATCCCCAACATAAAAACACATAAGGGGGGACCCTTATATCCGGGACATAAAAACACATAAGAGGGGACCCTTATATCCGGGACATAAAAACACATAAGGGGGGACCCTTATATCCCCGACATAAAAACACATAAGGGGGGACCCTTATATCCGGGACAAAAAAACACATAAGGGGGGACCCTTATATCCGGGACATAAAAACAAATAAGGGGGGACCCTTATATCCGGGACATAAAAACACATAAGGGGGGACCCTTATATCCCCGACATAAAAACACATAAGGGGGGACCCTTACATCCGGGACATAAAAACACATAAGGGGGGACCCTTATATCCAGGACATAAAAACACATAAGGGGGGACACTTATATCCGGGACATAAAAACACATAAGGGGGGACCCTTATATCCGGGACATAAAAACACATAAGGGGGGACCCTTATATCCGGGACACAAAAACACATAAGGGGGCACCTTATATCCAGGACATAAAAACACATAAGAGAGGACCCTTATATCCCCGACATAAAAACACATTAGGGGGGACCCTTATATCCCCGACATAAAAACACATAAGGGGGGACCCTTACATCCGGGACATAAAAACACATAAGGGGGGACCCTTATATCCAGGACATAAAAACACATAAGGGGGGACACTTATATCCGGGACATAAAAACACATAGGGGGGGACCCTTATATCCGGGACATAAAAAAACATAAGGGGGGACCCTTATATCCGGGACACAAAAACACATAAGGGGGCACCTTATATCCGGGACATAAAAACACATAGGAGAGGACCCTTATATCCGGGACATAAAAACACATAAGGGGGGACCCTTATATCCCCGACATAAAAACACATAAGGGGGGACCCTTATATCCGGGACATAAAAACACATAAGGGGGGACCCTTATATCCGGGACATAAAAACACATAAGGGGGGACCCTTATATCCGGGACATAAAAACACATAAGGGAGGACCCTTATATCCGGGACATAAAAACACATAAGGGGGGACCCTTATATCCGGGACATAAAAACACATAAGGGGGGACCCTTATATCCCCGACATAAAAACACATAAGGGGGGACCCTTATATCCGGGACATAAAAACACATAAGGGGGACCCTTATATCCGGGACATAAAAACACATAAGGGGGGACCCTTATATCCGGGACATAAAGACACATAAGGGGGGGCCCTTATATTCTCGACATAAAAACACATAAGGGGGACCCTTATATCCGGGACATAAAAACACATAAGGGGGGACCCTTATATCCGGGACATAAAAACACATAAGGGAGGACCCTTATATCGCCGACATAAAAACACATAAGGGGGGACCCTTATATCCGGGACATAAAAACACATAAGGGGGGACCCTTATATCCGGGACATAAAAACACATAAGGGGGGACCCTTATATCCTCGACATAAAAACACATAAGGGGGGACCCTTATATCCGGGACATAAAAACACATAAGGGGGGACCCTTATATCCGGGACATAAAAACACATAAGGGGGGACCCTTATATCCTCGACATAAAAACACATAAGGGGGGACCCTTATATCCGGGACATAAAAACACATAAGGGGGGACCCTTATATCCGGGACATAAAAACACATAAGGGGGGACCCTTATATCCTCGACATAAAAACACATAAGGGGGGACCCTTATATCCGGGACATAAAAACACATAAGGTGGGACCCTTATATCCGGGACATAAAAACACATAAGGGGGGACCCTTATATCCCCGACATAAAAACACATAAGGGGGGGCCCTTATATCCGGGACATAAAAACACATAAGGGGGGACTCTTATATCCAGGACATAAAAACACATAAGGGGGGACTCTTATATCCAGGACATAAAAACACATAAGGGAGGACCCTTATATCCGGGACATAAAAACACATAAGGGGGGACCCTTATATCCGGGACATAAAAACACATAAGGGGGGACCCTTATATCCGGGACATAAAAACACATAAGGGGGGACCCTTATATCCGGGACATAAAAACACATAAGGGGGGACCCTTATATCCGGGACATAAAAACACATAAGGGGGAACCCTTATATCCGGGACATAAAAACACATAAGGGGGGACCCTTATATCCGGGACATAAAAACACATAAGTGGGGACCCTTATATCCGGGACATAAAAACACATAAGAGGGGACCCTTATATCCGGGACATGAAACACATCATGGGAAGACCCTTATATCCGGGACATGAAACACATAATGGGCAGACCCTTATATCCCCGACATAAAAAAAAAAAACATCAGGGGGAACCCTTATATCCCCGACATAAAAACACATAAGGGGGGACCCTTATATCCGGGACATAAAAACACATAAGAGCGGACCCTTATATCCGGGACATAAAAACACATAAGGGGGGACCCTTATATCCCCGACATAAAAACACATAAGGGGGGACCCTTATATCCGGGACAAAAAAACAAATAAGGGGGGACCCTTATATCCGGGACATAAAAACACATAAGGGGGACCCTTATATCCGGGACATAAAAACACATAAGGGGGGACCCTTATATTCCCGACATAAAAACACATAAGGGGGACCCTTATTTGCGGGACATAAAAACACATAAGGGGGGACCCTTATATCCGGGACATAAAAACACATAAGGGGGGACCCTTATATCCGGGACATAAAAACACATAAGGGGGGACCCGTACATCCGGGACATAAAAACACGTTAGGGGGGACCCTTATATCCCCGACATAAAAACACATAAGGGGGGACCGTAATATCCGGGACATAAAAACACATAAGGGGGGACCCTTATATCCGGGACATAAAAACACATAAGGGGGGACCCTTATATCCGGGACATAAAAACACATAAAGGGGGACCCTTATATCCGGGACATAAAAACACATAAGGGTGGACCCTTATATCCGGGACATAAAAACACATAAGGGGGGACCCTTATATCCGGGAGAAAAAAACACATAAGGGGGGACCCTTATATCCGGGACATAAAAACACATAAGAGGGGACCCTTATATCCGGGACATGAAACACATCATGGGCAGACCCTTATATCCGGGACATGAAACACATAATGGGCAGACCCTTATATCCCCGACATAAAAACACATAAGGGGGAACCCTTATATCCCCGACATAAAAACAAATAAGGGGGGACCCTTATAACCGGGACATAAAAACACATAAGGGAGGACCCTTATATCCCCGACATAAAAACACATAAGGGGGGACCCTTATATCCGGGACAAAAAAACACATAAGGGGGGACCCTTATATCCGGGACATAAAAACACATAAGGGGGGACCCTTATATCCGGGACATAAAAACACATAAGGGGGGACCCTTATATCCCCGACATAAAAACACATAAGGGGGGACCTTTACATCCGGGACATAAAAACACGTAAGGGGGGACCCTTATATCCGGGACATGAAACACATAAGGGGGTCGCTTATATCCCCGACATAAAAACACATAAGGGGGGACCCTTATATCCGGGACATAAAAACACATAAGGGGGGACCCTTATATCCGGGACATAAAAACACATAAGGGGGGACCCTTATATCCGGGACATAAAAACACATAAGGGGGGACCCTTATATCCGGGACATAAAAACACATAAGGGGGGACCCTTATATCCGGGACATAAAAACACATAAGGGGGGACCCTTATATCCGGGACATAAAAACACATAAGGGGGGACCCTTATATCCGGGACATAAAAACACATAAGGGGGGACCCTTATATCCGGGACATAAAAACACATAAGGGGGGACCCTTATATCCCCGACATAAAAACACATAAGGGGGGACCCTTATATCCGGGACATAAAAACACATAAGGGGGGACCCTTATATCCGGGACATAAAAACACATAAGGGGGGACCCTTATATCCGGGACATAAAAACACATAAGGGAGGACCCTTATATCCGGGACATAAAAACACATAAGGGGGGACCCTTATATCCGGGACATAAAAACACATAAGGGGGGACCCTTATATCCCCGACATAAAAACACATAAGGGGGGACCCTTATATCCGGGACATAAAAACACATAAGGGGGGACCCTTATATCCGGGACATAAAAACACATAAGGGGGGACCCTTATATCCGGGACATAAAAACACATAAGGGAGGACCCTTATATCCGGGACATAAAAACACATAAGGGGGGACCCTTATATCCGGGACATAAAAACACATAAGGGGGGACCCTTATATCCCCGACATAAAAACACATAAGGGGGGACCCTTATATCCGGGACATAAAAACACATAAGGGGGGACCCTTATATCCGGGACATAAAAACACATAAGGGAGGACCCTTATATCCGGGACATAAAAACACATAAGGGGGGACCCTTATATCCGGGACATAAAAACACATAAGGGGGGACCCTTATATCCCCGACATAAAAACACATAAGGGGGGACCCTTATATCCGGGACATAAAAACACATAAGGGGGGACCCTTATATCCGGGACATAAAAACACATAAGGGGGGACCCTTATATCCGGGACATAAAAACACATAAGGGGGGGCCCTTATATTCTCGACATAAAAACACATAAGGGGGGACCCTTATATCCGGGACATAAAAACACATAAGGGGGGACCCTTATATCCGGGACATAAAAACACATAAGGGAGGACCCTTATATCGCCGACATAAAAACACATAAGGGGGGACCCTTATATCCGGGACATAAAAACACATAAGGGGGGACCCTTATATCCGGGACATAAAAACACATAAGGGGGGACCCTTATATCCTCGACATAAAAACACATAAGGGGGGACCCTTATATCCGGGACATAAAAACACATAAGGGGGGACCCTTATATCCGGGACATAAAAACACATAAGGGGGGACCCTTATATCCTCGACATAAAAACACATAAGAGGGGACCCTTATATCCGGGACATAAAAACACATAAGGGGGGACCCTTATATCCGGGACATAAAAACACATAAGGGGGGACCCTTATATCCGGGACATAAAAACACATAAGGGGGGACCCTTATATCCGGGACATAAAAACACATAAGGTGGGACCCTTATATCCGGGACATAAAAACACATAAGGGGGGACCCTTATATCCCCGACATAAAAACACATAAGGGGGGGCCCTTATATCCGGGACATAAAAACACATAAGGGGGGACTCTTATATCCAGGACATAAAAACACATAAGGGGGGACTCTTATATCCAGGACATAAAAACACATAAGGGAGGACCCTTATATCCGGGACATAAAAACACATAAGGGGGGACCCTTATATCCGGGACATAAAAACACATAAGGGGGGACCCTTATATCCGGGACATAAAAACACATAAGGGGGGACCCTTATATCCGGGACATAAAAACACATAAGGGGGGACCCTTATATCCGGGACATAAAAACACATAAGGGGGAACCCTTATATCCGGGACATAAAAACACATAAGGGGGGACCCTTATATCCGGGACATAAAAACACATAAGTGGGGACCCTTATATCCGGGACATAAAAACACATAAGAGGGGACCCTTATATCCGGGACATGAAACACATCATGGGAAGACCCTTATATCCGGGACATGAAACACATAATGGGCAGACCCTTATATCCCCGACATAAAAAAAAAAAACATCAGGGGGAACCCTTATATCCCCGACATAAAAACACATAAGGGGGGACCCTTATATCCGGGACATAAAAACACATAAGAGGGGACCCTTATATCCGGGACATAAAAACACATAAGGGGGGACCCTTATATCCCCGACATAAAAACACATAAGGGGGGACCCTTATATCCGGGACAAAAAAACAAATAAGGGGGGACCCTTATATCCGGGACATAAAAACACATAAGGGGGACCCTTATATCCGGGACATAAAAACACATAAGGGGGGACCCTTATATTCCCGACATAAAAACACATAAGGGGGACCCTTATTTGCGGGACATAAAAACACATAAGAGGGGACCCTTATATCCGGGACATAAAAACACATAAGGGGGGACCCTTATATCCGGGACATAAAAACACATAAGGGGGGACCCGTACATCCGGGACATAAAAACACGTTAGGGGGGACCCTTATATCCCCGACATAAAAACACATAAGGGGGGACCGTAATATCCGGGACATAAAAACACATAAGGGGGGACCCTTATATCCGGGACATAAAAACACATAAGGGGGGACCCTTATATCCGGGACATAAAAACACATAAGGGGGGACCCTTATATCTGGGACATAAAAACACATAAAGGGGGACCCTTATATCCGGGACATAAAAACACATAAGGGTGGACCCTTATATCCGGGACATAAAAACACATAAGGGGGGACCCTTATATCCGGGAGAAAAAAACACATAAGGGGGGACCCTTATATCCGGGACATAAAAACACATAAGAGGGGACCCTTATATCCGGGACATGAAACACATCATGGGCAGACCCTTATATCCGGGACATGAAACACATAATGGGCAGACCCTTATATCCCCGACATAAAAACACATAAGGGGGAACCCTTATATCCCCGACATAAAAACAAATAAGGGGGGACCCTTATAACCGGGACATAAAAACACATAAGAGGGGACCCTTATATCCGGGACATGAAACACATAAGGGGGGACCCTTATATCCGGGACATAAAAACACATAAGGGAGGACCTTTATATCCCCGACATAAAAACACATAAGGGGGGACCCTTATATCCGGGACAAAAAAACACATAAGGGGGGACCCTTATATCCGGGACATAAAAACACATAAGGGGGGACCCTTATATCCGGGACATAAAAACACATAAGGGGGGACCCTTATATCCCCGACATAAAAACACATAAGGGGGGACCTTTACATCCGGGACATAAAAACACGTAAGGGGGGACCCTTATATCCGGGACATGAAACACATAAGGGGGTCCCTTATATCCCCGACATAAAAACACATAAGGGGGTACCCTTATATCCGGGACATAAAAACACATAAGGGGGGACCCTTATATCCGGGACATAAAAACACATAAGGGGGGACCCTTATATCCGGGACATAAAAACACATAAGGGGGGACCCTTATATCCGGGACATAAAAACACATAAGGGGGGACCCTTATATCCGGGACATAAAAACACATAAGGGGGGACCCTTATATCCGGGACATAAAAACACATAAGGGGGGACCCTTATATCCGGGACATAAAAACACATAAGGGGGGACCCTTATATCCGGGACATAAAAACACATAAGGGGGGACCCTTATATCCGGGACATAAAAACACATAAGGGGGGACCCTTATATCCGGGACATAAAAACACATAAGGGGGGACCCTTATATCCCCGACATAAAAACACATAAGGGGGGACCCTTATATCCGGGACATAAAAACACATAAGGGGGGACCCTTATATCCGGGACATAAAAACACATAAGGGGGGACCCTTATATCCGGGACATAAAAACACATAAGGGGGGGCCCTTATATTCTCGACATAAAAACACATAAGGGGGGACCCTTATATCCGGGACATAAAAACACATAAGGGGGGACCCTTATATCCGGGACATAAAAACACATAAGGGAGGACCCTTATATCGCCGACATAAAAACACATAAGGGGGGACCCTTATATCCGGGACATAAAAACACATAAGGGGGGACCCTTATATCCGGGACATAAAAACACATAAGGGGGACCCTTATATCCTCGACATAAAAACACATAAGGGGGGACCCTTATATCCGGGACATAAAAACACATAAGGGGGGACCCTTATATCCGGGACATAAAAACACATAAGGGGGGACCCTTATATCCTCGACATAAAAACACATAAGGGGGGACCCTTATATCCGGGACATAAAAACACATAAGGGGGGACCCTTATATCCGGGACATAAAAACACATAAGGGGGGACCCTTATATCCTCGACATAAAAACACATAAGGGGGGACCCTTATATCCGGGACATAAAAACACATAAGGTGGGACCCTTATATCCGGGACATAAAAACACATAAGGGGGGACCCTTATATCCCCGACATAAAAACACATAAGGGGGGGCCCTTATATCCGGGACATAAAAACACATAAGGGGGGACTCTTATATCCAGGACATAAAAACACATAAGGGGGGACTCTTATATCCAGGTCATAAAAACACATAAGGGAGGACCCTTATATCCGGGACATAAAAACACATAAGGGGGGACCCTTATATCCGGGACATAAAAACACATAAGGGGGACCCTTATATCCGGGACATAAAAACACATAAGGGGGGACCCTTATATCCGGGACATAAAAACACATAAGGGGGGACCCTTATATCCGGGACATAAAAACACATAAGGGGGGACCCTTATATCCGGGACATAAAAACACATAAGGGGGAACCCTTATATCCGGGACATAAAAACACATAAGGGGGGACCCTTATATCCGGGACATAAAAACACATAAGTGGGGACCCTTATATCCGGGACATAAAAACACATAAGAGGGGACCCTTATATCCGGGACATGAAACACATCATGGGAAGACCCTTATATCCGGGACATGAAACACATAATGGGCAGACCCTTATATCCCCGACATAAAAAAAAAAAACATCAGGGGGAACCCTTATATCCCCGACATAAAAACACATAAGGGGGGACCCTTATATCCGGGACATAAAAACACATAAGGGGGGACCCTTATATCCTCGACATAAAAACACATAAGGGGGGACCCTTATATCCGGGACATAAAAACACATAAGGGGGGACCCTTATATCCCCGCTATAAAAACACATAAGGGGGGACCCTTATATCCGGGACATAAAAACACATAAGGGGGGACCCTTATATCCGGGACATAAAAACACATAAGGGGGGACCCATATATCCGGGACATAAAAACACATAAGGGAGGACCCTTATATCCCCGACATAAAAACACATAAGGGGGGACCCTTATATCCCCGACATAAAAACACATAAGGGGGGACCCTTATATCCGGGACATAAAAACACATAAGGGGGGACCCTTATATCCGGGACATAAAAACACATAAGGGGGGACCCTTATATCCGGGACATAAAAACACATAAGGGGGGACCCTTATATCCTCGACATAAAAACACATGAGGGGGGACCCTTATATCCGGGAGATAAAAACACATAAATGGGGACCCTTATATCCGGGACATAAAAACACATAAGGGGGGACCCTTATATCCGGGACATAAAAACACATAAGGGGGACCCTTATATCCGGGACATAAAAACACATAAGGGGGGACCGTTATATCCCCGACATAAAAACACATAAGGGGGGACCCTTATATCCGGGACATAAAAACACATAAAGGGGGTCCCTTATATCCAGGACATAAAAACACATAAGAGTGGACCCTTATATCCGCGACATGAAACACATCATGGGCAGACCCTTATATCCGGGACATGAAACACATAATGGGCAGACCCTTATATCCCCGACATAAAAACACATAAGGGGGAACCCTTATATCCCCAACATAAAAACACATAAGGGGGGACCCTTATATCCGGGACATAAAAACACATAAGAGGGGACCCTTATATCCGGGACATAAAAACACATAAGGGGGGACCCTTATATCCCCGACATAAAAACACATAAGGGGGGACCCTTATATCCGGGACAAAAAAACACATAAGGGGGGACCCTTATATCCGGGACATAAAAACAAATAAGGGGGGACCCTTATATCCGGGACATAAAAACACATAAGGGGGGACCCTTATATCCCCGACATAAAAACACATAAGGGGGGACCCTTACATCCGGGACATAAAAACACATAAGGGGGGACCCTTATATCCAGGACATAAAAACACATAAGGGGGGACACTTATATCCGGGACATAAAAACACATAAGGGGGGACCCTTATATCCGGGACATAAAAACACATAAGGGGGGACCCTTATATCCGGGACACAAAAACACATAAGGGGGCACCTTATATCCAGGACATAAAAACACATAAGAGAGGACCCTTATATCCCCGACATAAAAACACATTAGGGGGGACCCTTATATCCCCGACATAAAAACACATAAGGGGGGACCCTTACATCCGGGACATAAAAACACATAAGGGGGGACCCTTATATCCAGGACATAAAAACACATAAGGGGGGACACTTATATCCGGGACATAAAAACACATAGGGGGGGACCCTTATATCCGGGACATAAAAAAACATAAGGGGGGACCCTTATATCCGGGACACAAAAACACATAAGGGGGCACCTTATATCCGGGACATAAAAACACATAGGAGAGGACCCTTATATCCGGGACATAAAAACACATAAGGGGGGACCCTTATATCCCCGACATAAAAACACATAAGGGGGGACCCTTATATCCGGGACATAAAAACACATAAGGGGGGACCCTTATATCCGGGACATAAAAACACATAAGGGGGGACCCTTATATCCGGGACATAAAAACACATAAGGGAGGACCCTTATATCCGGGACATAAAAACACATAAGGGGGGACCCTTATATCCGGGACATAAAAACACATAAGGGGGGACCCTTATATCCCCGACATAAAAACACATAAGGGGGGACCCTTATATCCGGGACATAAAAACACATAAGGGGGACCCTTATATCCGGGACATAAAAACACATAAGGGGGGACCCTTATATCCGGGACATAAAGACACATAAGGGGGGGCCCTTATATTCTCGACATAAAAACACATAAGGGGGACCCTTATATCCGGGACATAAAAACACATAAGGGGGGACCCTTATATCCGGGACATAAAAACACATAAGGGAGGACCCTTATATCGCCGACATAAAAACACATAAGGGGGGACCCTTATATCCGGGACATAAAAACACATAAGGGGGGACCCTTATATCCGGGACATAAAAACACATAAGGGGGGACCCTTATATCCTCGACATAAAAACACATAAGGGGGGACCCTTATATCCGGGACATAAAAACACATAAGGGGGGACCCTTATATCCGGGACATAAAAACACATAAGGGGGGACCCTTATATCCTCGACATAAAAACACATAAGGGGGGACCCTTATATCCGGGACATAAAAACACATAAGGGGGGACCCTTATATCCGGGACATAAAAACACATAAGGGGGGACCCTTATATCCTCGACATAAAAACACATAAGGGGGGACCCTTATATCCGGGACATAAAAACACATAAGGTGGGACCCTTATATCCGGGACATAAAAACACATAAGGGGGGACCCTTATATCCCCGACATAAAAACACATAAGGGGGGGCCCTTATATCCGGGACATAAAAACACATAAGGGGGGACTCTTATATCCAGGACATAAAAACACATAAGGGGGGACTCTTATATCCAGGACATAAAAACACATAAGGGAGGACCCTTATATCCGGGACATAAAAACACATAAGGGGGGACCCTTATATCCGGGACATAAAAACACATAAGGGGGGACCCTTATATCCGGGACATAAAAACACATAAGGGGGGACCCTTATATCCGGGACATAAAAACACATAAGGGGGGACCCTTATATCCGGGACATAAAAACACATAAGGGGGAACCCTTATATCCGGGACATAAAAACACATAAGGGGGGACCCTTATATCCGGGACATAAAAACACATAAGTGGGGACCCTTATATCCGGGACATAAAAACACATAAGAGGGGACCCTTATATCCGGGACATGAAACACATCATGGGAAGACCCTTATATCCGGGACATGAAACACATAATGGGCAGACCCTTATATCCCCGACATAAAAAAAAAAAACATCAGGGGGAACCCTTATATCCCCGACATAAAAACACATAAGGGGGGACCCTTATATCCGGGACATAAAAACACATAAGAGCGGACCCTTATATCCGGGACATAAAAACACATAAGGGGGGACCCTTATATCCCCGACATAAAAACACATAAGGGGGGACCCTTATATCCGGGACAAAAAAACAAATAAGGGGGGACCCTTATATCCGGGACATAAAAACACATAAGGGGGACCCTTATATCCGGGACATAAAAACACATAAGGGGGGACCCTTATATTCCCGACATAAAAACACATAAGGGGGACCCTTATTTGCGGGACATAAAAACACATAAGGGGGGACCCTTATATCCGGGACATAAAAACACATAAGGGGGGACCCTTATATCCGGGACATAAAAACACATAAGGGGGGACCCGTACATCCGGGACATAAAAACACGTTAGGGGGGACCCTTATATCCCCGACATAAAAACACATAAGGGGGGACCGTAATATCCGGGACATAAAAACACATAAGGGGGGACCCTTATATCCGGGACATAAAAACACATAAGGGGGGACCCTTATATCCGGGACATAAAAACACATAAAGGGGGACCCTTATATCCGGGACATAAAAACACATAAGGGTGGACCCTTATATCCGGGACATAAAAACACATAAGGGGGGACCCTTATATCCGGGAGAAAAAAACACATAAGGGGGGACCCTTATATCCGGGACATAAAAACACATAAGAGGGGACCCTTATATCCGGGACATGAAACACATCATGGGCAGACCCTTATATCCGGGACATGAAACACATAATGGGCAGACCCTTATATCCCCGACATAAAAACACATAAGGGGGAACCCTTATATCCCCGACATAAAAACAAATAAGGGGGGACCCTTATAACCGGGACATAAAAACACATAAGGGAGGACCCTTATATCCCCGACATAAAAACACATAAGGGGGGACCCTTATATCCGGGACAAAAAAACACATAAGGGGGGACCCTTATATCCGGGACATAAAAACACATAAGGGGGGACCCTTATATCCGGGACATAAAAACACATAAGGGGGGACCCTTATATCCCCGACATAAAAACACATAAGGGGGGACCTTTACATCCGGGACATAAAAACACGTAAGGGGGGACCCTTATATCCGGGACATGAAACACATAAGGGGGTCGCTTATATCCCCGACATAAAAACACATAAGGGGGGACCCTTATATCCGGGACATAAAAACACATAAGGGGGGACCCTTATATCCGGGACATAAAAACACATAAGGGGGGACCCTTATATCCGGGACATAAAAACACATAAGGGGGGACCCTTATATCCGGGACATAAAAACACATAAGGGGGGACCCTTATATCCGGGACATAAAAACACATAAGGGGGGACCCTTATATCCGGGACATAAAAACACATAAGGGGGGACCCTTATATCCGGGACATAAAAACACATAAGGGGGGACCCTTATATCCGGGACATAAAAACACATAAGGGGGGACCCTTATATCCCCGACATAAAAACACATAAGGGGGGACCCTTATATCCGGGACATAAAAACACATAAGGGGGGACCCTTATATCCGGGACATAAAAACACATAAGGGGGGACCCTTATATCCGGGACATAAAAACACATAAGGGAGGACCCTTATATCCCCGACATAAAAACACATAAGGGGGGACCCTTATATCCCCGACATAAAAACACATAAGGGGGGACCCTTATATCCGGGACATAAAAACACATAAGGGGGGACCCTTATATCCGGGACATAAAAACACATAAGGGGGGACCCTTATATCCGGGACATAAAAACACATAAGGGGGGACCCTTATATCCTCGACATAAAAACACATGAGGGGGGACCCTTATATCCGGGACATAAAAACACATAAATGGGGACCCTTATATCCGGGACATAAAAACACATAAGGGGGGACCCTTATATCCGGGACATAAAAACACATAAGGGGGACCCTTATATCCGGGACATAAAAACACATAAGGGGGGACCGTTATATCCCCGACATAAAAACACATAAGGGGGGACCCTTATATCCGGGACATAAAAACACATAAAGGGGGTCCCTTATATCCAGGACATAAAAACACATAAGAGGGGACCCTTATATCCGCGACATGAAACACATCATGGGCAGACCCTTATATCCGGGACATGAAACACATAATGGGCAGACCCTTATATCCCCGACATAAAAACACATAAGGGGGAACCCTTATATCCCCAACATAAAAACACATAAGGGGGGACCCTTATATCCGGGACATAAAAACACATAAGAGGGGACCCTTATATCCGGGACATAAAAACACATAAGGGGGGACCCTTATATCCCCGACATAAAAACACATAAGGGGGGACCCTTACATCCGGGACATAAAAACACATAAGGGGGGACCCTTATATCCAGGACATAAAAACACATAAGGGGGGACACTTATATCCGGGACATAAAAACACATAAGGGGGGACCCTTATATCCGGGACATAAAAACACATAAGGGGGGACCCTTATATCCGGGACACAAAAACACATAAGGGGGCACCTTATATCCGGGACATAAAAACACATAAGAGAGGACCCTTATATCCCCGACATAAAAACACATAAGGGGGGACCCTTATATCCCCGACATAAAAACACATAAGGGGGGACCCTTACATCCGGGACATAAAAACACATAAGGGGGGACCCTTATATCCAGGACATAAAAACACATAAGGGGGGACACTTTGATCCGGGACATAAAAACACATAGGGGGGGACCCTTATATCCGGGACATAAAAAAACATAAGGGGGGACCCTTATATCCGGGACACAAAAACACATAAGGGGGCACCTTATATCCGGGACATAAAAACACATAGGAGAGGACCCTTATATCCCCGACATAAAAACACATAAGGGGGGACCCTTATATCCCCGACATAAAAACACATAAGGTGGGACCCTTATATCCGGGACATAAAAACACATAAGGGGGGACCCTTATATCCGGGACATAAAAACACATAAGGGGGGACCCTTATATCCGGGACATAAAAACACATAAGGGAGGACCCTTATATCCGGGACATAAAAACACATAAGGGGGAACCCTTATATCCGGGACATAAAAACACATAAGGGGGGACCCTTATATCCCCGACATAAAAACACATAAGGGGGGACCCTTATATCCGGGACATAAAAACACATAAGGGGGGACCCTTATATCCGGGACATAAAAACACATAAGGGGGGACCCTTATATCCGGGACATAAAAACACATAAGGGGGGGGCCCTTATATTCTCGACATAAAAACACATAAGGGGGGACCCTTATATCCGGGACATAAAAACACATAAGGGGGGACCCTTATATCCGGGACATAAAAACACATAAGGGAGGACCCTTATATCGCCGACATAAAAACACATAAGGGGGGACCCTTATATCCGGGACATAAAAACACATAAGGGGGGACCCTTATATCCGGGACATAAAAACACATAAGGGGGGACCCTTATATCCTCGACATAAAAACACATAAGGGGGGACCCTTATATCCTCGACATAAAAACACATAAGGGGGGACCCTTATATCCGGGACATAAAAACACATAAGGGGGGACCCTTATATCCTCGACATAAAAACACATAAGGGGGGACCCTTATATCCGGGACATAAAAACACATAAGGGGGGACCCTTATATCCGGGACATAAAAACACATAAGGGGGGACCCTTATATCCGGGACATAAAAACACATAAGGGGGGACCCTTATATCCGGGACATAAAAACACATAAGGTGGGACCCTTATATCCGGGACATAAAAACACTTAAGCTGGGACCCTTATATCCCCGACATAAAAACACATAAGGGGGGGCCCTTATAACCGGGACATAAAAACACATAAGGGGGGACTCTTATATCCAGGACATAAAAACACATAAGGGGGGACTCTTATATCCAGGACATAAAAACACATAAGGGAGGACCCTTATATCCGGGACATAAAAACACATAAGGGGGGACCCTTATATCCGGGACATAAAAACACATAAGGGGGGACCCTTATATCCGGGACATAAAAACACATAAGGGGGGACCCTTATATCCGGGACATAAAAACACATAAGGGGGGACCCTTATATCCGGGACATAAAAACACATAAGGGGGAACCCTTATATCCGGGACATAAAAACACATAAGGGGGGACCCTTATATCCGGGACATAAAAACACATAAGTGGGGACCCTTATATCCGGGACATAAAAACACATAAGAGGGGACCCTTATATCCGGGACATGAAACACATCATGGGAAGACCCTTATATCCGGGACATGAAACACATAATGGGCAGACCCTTATATCCCCGACATAAAAAAAAAAAACATCAGGGGGAACCCTTATATCCCCGACATAAAAACACATAAGGGGGGACCCTTATATCCGGGACATAAAAACACATAAGAGGGGACCCTTATATCCGGGACATAAAAACACATAAGGGGGGACCCTTATATCCCCGACATAAAAACACATAAGGGGGGACCCTTATATCCGGGACAAAAAAACAAATAAGGGGGGACCCTTATATCCGGGACATAAAAACACATAAGGGGGACCCTTATATCCGGGACATAAAAACACATAAGGGGGGACCCTTTTATTCCCGACATAAAAACACATAAGGGGGACCCTTATTTGCGGGACATAAAAACACATAAGGGGGGACCCTTATATCCGGGACATAAAAACACATAAGGGGGGACCCTTATATCCGGGACATAAAAACACATAAGGGGGGACCCGTACATCCGGGACATAAAAACACGTTAGGGGGGACCCTTATATCCGGGACATGAAACACATAAGGGGGGACCCTTATATCCCCGACATAAAAACACATAAGGGGGGACCCTTATATCCGGGACATAAAAACACATAAAGGGGGACCCTTATATCCGGGACATAAAAACACATAAGGGTGGACCCTTATATCCGGGACATAAAAACACATAAGGGGGGACCCTTATATCCGGGAGAAAAAAACACATAAGGGGGGACCCTTATATCCGGGACATAAAAACACATAAGAGGGGACCCTTATATCCGGGACATGAAACACATCATGGGCAGACCCTTATATCCGGGACATGAAACACATAATGGGCAGACCCTTATATCCCCGACATAAAAACACATAAGGGGGAACATTTATATCCCCGACATAAAAACAAATAAGGGGGGACCCTTATAACCGGGACATAAAAACACATAAGAGGGGACCCTTATATCCGGGACATGAAACACATAAGGGGGGACCCTTATATCCGGGACATAAAAACACATAAGGGAGGACCCTTATATCCCCGACATAAAAACACATAAGGGGGGACCCTTATATCCGGGACAAAAAAACACATAAGGGGGGACCCTTATATCCGGGACATAAAAACACATAAGGGGGGACCCTTATATCCGGGATATAAAAACACATAAGGGGGAACCCTTATATCCCCGACATAAAAACACATAAGGGGGGACCTTTACATCCGGGACATAAAAACACGTAAGGGGGGACCCTTATATCCGGGACATGAAACACATAAGGGAGTCCCTTATATCCCCGACATAAAAACACATAAGGGGGGACCCTTATATCCGGGACATAAAAACACATAAGGGGGGACCCTTATATCCGGGACATAAAAACTCATAAGGGGGGACCCTTATATCCGGGACATAAAAACACATAAGTGGGGACCCTTATATCCGGGACATAAAAACACATACGGGTGGACCCTTATATCCGGGACATAAAAACACATAAGGGGGGACCCTTATATCCGGGACAAAAAAACACATAAGGGGGGACCCTTATATCCGGGACATAAAAACACATAAGAGGGGACCCTTATATCCGGGACATGAAACACATCATGGGCAGACCCTTATATCCGGGACATGAAACACATAATGGGCAGACCTTTATATCCCCGACATAAAAACACATAACGGGGAACCCTTATATCCCCGACATAAAAACACATAGGGGGGGACCCTTATATCCGGGACATAAAAACACATAAGAGGGGACCCTTATATCCGGGACATGAAACACATAAGGGGGGACCCTTATATCCGGGACATAAAAACACATAAGAGGGGACCCTTATATCCGGGACATAAAAACACATAAGGGGGACCCTTATATCCGGGACATAAAAACACTTAAGGGGGGACCCTTATATCCGGGACATAAAAACACATAACAGGGGACCCTTATATTCCCGACATAAAAACACATAAGGGGGACCCTTATATGCGGGACATAAAAACACATAAGGGGGGACCCTTATATCCGGGACATAAAAACACATGAGGGGGGACCCTTATATCCCCGACATAAAAACACATAAGGGGGGACCCTTACATCCGGGACATAAAAACACATAAGGGGGGACCCTTATATCCAGGACATAAAAACACATAAGGGGGGACACTTATATCCGGGACATAAAAACACATAAGGGGGGACCCTTACATCCGGGACATAAAAACACATAAGGGGGGACCCTTATATCCAGGACATAAAAACACATAAGGGGGGACACTTATATCCGGGACATAAAAACACATAAAGGGGGACCCTTATATCCGGGACATAAAAACACATAAGGGGGCACCTTATATCCGGGACATAAAAACACATAAGAGAGTACCCTTATATCCCCGACATAAAAACTCATAAGGGGGGACCCTTATATCCCCGACATAAAAACACATAAGGGGGGACCCTTATATCCGGGACATAAAAACACATAATGGGGGACCCTTATATCCGGGACATAAAAACACATAAGGGGGGACCCTTATATCCGGGACATAAAAACACATAAGGGAGGACCCTTATATCCGGGACATAAAAACACATAAGGGGGGACCCTTATATCAAGGACATAAAAACACATAAGGGGGGACCCTTATATCCGGGACATAAAAACACATAAGGGGGGACCCTTATATCCCCGACATAAAAACACATAAGGGGGGACCCTTATATCCGGGACATAAAAACACATAAGGGGGGACCCTTATATCCGGGACATAAAAACACATAAGGGAGGACCCTTATATCCCCGACATAAAAACACATAAGGGGGGACCCTTATATCCAGGACATAAAAACACATAAGAGGGGACCCTTATATCCGCGACATGAAACACATCATGGGCAGACCCTTATATCCGGGACATGAAACACATAATGGGCAGACCCTTATATCCCCGACATAAAAACACATAAGGGGGAACCCTTATATCCCCAACATAAAAACACATAAGGGGGGACCCTTATATCCGGGACATAAAAACACATAAGAGGGGACCCTTATATCCGGGACATAAAAACACATAAGGGGGGACCCTTATATCCCCGACATAAAAACACATAAGGGGGGACCCTTATATCCGGGACAAAAAAACACATAAGGGGGGACCCTTATATCCGGGACATAAAAACACATAAGGGGGGACCCTTATATCCGGGACATAAAAACACATAAGGGGGGACCCTTATATCCCCGACATAAAAACACATAAGGGGGGACCCTTACATCCGGGACATAAAAACACATAAGGGGGGACCCTTATATCCAGGACATAAAAACACATAAGGGGGGACACTTATATCCGGGACATAAAAACACATAAGGGGGGACCCTTATATCCGGGACATAAAAACACATAAGGGGGGACCCTTATATCCGGGACACAAAAACACATAAGGGGGCACCTTATATCCGGGACATAAAAACACATAAGAGAGGACCCTTATATCCCCGACATAAAAACACATAAGGGGGGACCCTTATATCCCCGACATAAAAACACATAAGGGGGGACCCTTATATCCGGGACATAAAAACACATAAGGGGGGACCCTTATATCCGGGACATAAAAACACATAAGGGGGGACCCTTATATCCGGGACATAAAAACACATAAGGGAGGACCCTTATATCCGGGACATAAAAACACATAAGGGGGGACCCTTATATCCCCGACATAAAAACACATAAGGGGGGACCCTTATATCCGGGACATAAAAACACATAAGGGGGGACCCTTATATCCGGGACATAAAAACACATAAGGGGGGACCCTTATATCCTCGACATAAAAACACATAAGGGGGGACCCTTATATCCGGGACATAAAAACACATAAGGGGGGACCCTTATATCCCCGACATAAAAACACATAAGGGGGGACCCTTACATCCGGGACATAAAAACACATAAGGGGGGACCCTTATATCCAGGACATAAAAACACATAAGGGGGGACACTTACATCCGGGACATAAAAACACATAAGGGGGGACCCTTATATCCGGGGCATAAAACCACATAAGGGGGGACCCTTATATCCGGGACACAAAAACACATAAGGGGGCACCTTATATCCGGGACATAAAAACACATAAGAGAGGACCCTTATATCCCCGACATAAAAACACATAAAGGGGGACCCTTATATCCGGGACATAAAAACACATAAGGGGGGACCCTTATATCCGGGACATAAAAACACATAAGGGGGGACCCTTATATCCGGGACATAAAAACACATAAGGGGGGACCCTTATATCCCCGACATAAAAACACATAAGGGGGGACCCTTATATCCGGGACATAAAAACACATAAGGGGGGACCCTTATATCCGGGACATAAAAACACATAAGGGGGGACCCTTATATCCGGGACATAAAAACACATAAGGGGGGACCCTTATATCCTCGACATAAAAACACATAAGGGGGGACCCTTATATCTAGGACATAAAAACACATAAGGGGGGACCCTTATATCCAGGACATAAAAACACATAAAGGGGGACCCTTATATCCTCGACATAAAAACACATAAGGGGGGACCCTTATATCCGGGACATAAAAACACATAAGGGGGGACCCTTATATCCGGGACATAAAAACACATAAGGGGGACCCTTATATCCCCGACATAAAAACACATAAGGGGGGACCCTTATATCCGGGACATAAAAACATATAAGGGGGGACCCTTATATCCGGGACATAAAAACACATAAGGGAGGACCCTTATATCCGGGACATAAAAACACATAAGGGGGGACCCTTATCTCCCCGACATAAAAACACATAAGGGGGGACCCTTCTATCCGGGACATAAAAACACATAAGGGGGGACCCTTATAATCGGGACATAAAAACACATAAGGGGGGACCCTTATATCCGGGACATAAAAACACATAAGGGGGGACCCTTATATCCCCGACATAAAAACACATAAGGGGGGACCCTTATATCCGGGACATAAAAACACATAAGGGGGGACCCTTATATCCGGGACATAAAAACACATAAGGGGGGACCCTTATATCCGGGACATAAAAACACATAAGAGGGGACCCTTATATCCGGGACATGAAACACATCATGGGAAGACCCTTATATCCGGGACATGAAACACATAATGGGCAGACCCTTATATCCCCGACATAAAAACACATAAGGGGGGACCCTTATATCCCCAACATAAAAACACATAAGGGGGGACCCTTATATCCGGGACAAAAAACAAATAAGGGGGGACCCTTATATCCGGGACATAAAAACACATAAGGGGGGACCCTTATATCCGGGACATAAAAACACATAAGGGGGGATCCTTATATTCCCGACATAAAAACACATAAGGGGGACCCTTATTTGCGGGACATAAAAACACATAAGGGGGGACCCTTATATCCGGGACATAAAAACACATAAGGGGGGACCCTTATATCCCCGACATAAAAACACATAAGGGGGGACCCTTATATCCGGGACAAAAAAACAAATAAGGGGGGACCCTTATATCCGGGACATAAAAACACATAAAGGGGGACCCTTATATCCGGGACATAAAAACACATAAGGGGGGACCCTTATATCCGGGACATAAAGACACATAAGGGAGGACCCTTATATCCGGGACATGAAACACATAAGGGGGGACCCTTATATCCCCGACATAAAAACACATAAGGGGGGACCCTTATATTCCCGACATAAAAACACATAAGGGGGACCCTTATTTGCGGGACATAAAAACACATAAGGGGGGACCCTTATATCCGAGACATAAAAACACATAAGGGGGGACCCATATATCCGGGACATAAAAACACATAAGGGGGGACCCTTACATCCGGGACATAAAAACACGTAAGGGGGGACCCTTATATCCGGGACATGAAACACATAAGGGGGGACCCTTATATCCGGGACATAAAAACACATAAGGGAGGACCCTTATATCCGGGACATAAAAACACATAAGGGGGGACCCTTATATCCGGGACATAAAAACACATAAGGGGGGACCCTTATATCCGGGACATAAAAACACATAAGGGGGGACCCTTATATCCGGGACATAAAAACACATAAGGGGGGATCCTTATATTCCCGACATAAAAACACATAAGGGGGACCCTTATTTGCGGGACATAAAAACACATAAGGGGGGACCCTTATATCCGGGACATAAAAACACATAAGGGGGGACCCTTATATCCCCGACATAAAAACACATAAGGGGGGACCCTTATATCCGGGACAAAAAAACAAATAAGGGGGGACCCTTATATCCGGGACATAAAAACACATAAAGGGGGACCCTTATATCCGGGACATAAAAACACATAAGGGGGGACCCTTATATCCGGGACATAAAGACACATAAGGGAGGACCCTTATATCCGGGACATGAAACACATAAGGGGGGACCCTTATATCCCCGACATAAAAACACATAAGGGGGGACCCTTATATTCCCGACATAAAAACACATAAGGGGGACCCTTATTTGCGGGACATAAAAACACATAAGGGGGGACCCTTATATCCGAGACATAAAAACACATAAGGGGGGACCCATATATCCGGGACATAAAAACACATAAGGGGGGACCCTTACATCCGGGACATAAAAACACGTAAGGGGGGACCCTTATATCCGGGACATGAAACACATAAGGGGGGACCCTTATATCCGGGACATAAAAACACATAAGGGAGGACCCTTATATCCGGGACATAAAAACACATAAGGGGGGACCCTTATATCCGGGACATAAAAACACATAAGGGGGGACCCTTATATCCGGGACATAAAAACACATAAGGGGGGACCCTTATATCCGGGACATAAAAACACATAAGGGTGGACTCTTATATCCGGGACATAAAAACACATAAGGGGGGACCCTTATATCCGGGACAAAAAAACACATAAGGGGGACCCTTATATCCGGGACATAAAAACACATAAGAGGGGACCCTTATATCCGGGACATGAAACACATCATGGGCAGACCCTTATATCAGGGACATGAAACACATAATGGGCAGACCCTTATATCCCCGACATAAAAACACATAAGGGGGAACCCTTATATCCGGGACATAAAAACACATAAGGGGGGACCATTATAACCGGGACATAAAAACACATAAGAGGGGACCCTTATATCCGGGACATGAAACACATAAGGGGGGACCCTTATATCCGGGACAAAAAAACACATAAGGGGGGACCCTTATATCCCCGACATAAAAACACATAAGGGGGGACCCTTATATCCGGGACAAAAAAACACATAATGGGGGACCCTTATATCCGGGACATAAAAACACATAAGAGGGGACCCTTATATCCGGGACATAAAAACACATAAGGGGGGACCCTTATATCCCCGACATAAAAACACATAAGGGGGGACCCTTACATCCGGGACATAAAAACACATAAGGGGGGACCCTTATATCCGGGACTTGAAACACATAAGGGGGTCCCTTATATCCCCGACATAAAAACACATAAGGGGGGACCCTTATATCCGGGACATAAAAACACATAAGGGGGGACCCTTATATCCGGGACATAAAAACACATAAGGGGGGACCCTTATAACCGGGACATAAAAACACATAAGAGGGGACCCTTATATCCGGGACATGAAACACATAAGGGGGGACCCTTATATCCGGGACATAAAAACACATAAGGGGGGACCCTTATATCCGGGACATAAAAACACATACGGGTGGACCCTTATATCCAGGTCATAAAAACACATAAGGGGGGACCCTTATATCCGGGACATTAAAACACATAAGAGGGGACCCTTATATCCGGGATATGAAACACATCATGGGCAGACCCTTATATCCGGGACATGAAACACATAATGGGCAGACCCTTATATCCCCGACATAAAAACACATAAGGGGGAACCCTTATATCCCCGACATAAAAACACATAAAGGGGGACCCTTATAACCGGGACATAAAAACACATAAGAGGGGACCCTTATATCCGGGACATGAAACACATAAGGGGGGACCCTTATATCCGGGACATAAAAACACATAAGGGGGGACCCTTATATCCGGGACATAAAAACACATAAGGGGGGACCCTTATATCCGGGACAAAAAAACACATAGGGGGGACCCTTATACCCGGGACATAAAAACACATAAGGGGGGACCCTTATATCCGGGACATAAAAACACATAAGGGGGGACCCTTATATACCCGACATAAAAACACATAAGGGGGGACCCTTATATCCGGGACATAAAAACACATAAAGGGGGACCCTTATATCCGGGACATAAAAACACATAAGGGGGGACCCTTATATCCGGGACATAAAAACACATAAGGGGGGACCCTTATATCCGGGACATAAAAACACATAAGGGGGGACCCTTATATCCGGGACATAAAAACACATAAGAGGGGACCCTTATATCCGGGACATAAAAACACATAAGGGGGGACCATTATATCCCCGACATAAAAACACATAAGGGGGGACCCTTATATCCGGGACATAAAAACACATAAAGGGGGACCCTTATATCCTGGACATAAAAACACATAAGGGGGGACCCTTATATCCGGGACATAAAAACACATAAGGGGGGACCCTTATATCCGGGACATAAAAACACATAAGGGGGGACCCTTATATCCGGGACATAAAAACACATAAGGGGGGACCCTTATATCCGGGACATAAAAACACATAAGGGGGGACCCTTATATCCGGGACATAAAAACACATAAGGGGTGACCCTTATATCCGGGACATAAAAACACATCAGGGTGGACCCTTATATCCGGGACATAAAAACACATAAGGGGGGACCCTTATATCCGGGACAAAAAAACACATAAGGGGGACCCTTATATCCGGGACATAAAAACACATAAGGGGGGACCCTTATATCCGGGACATAAAAACACATAAGGGGGGACCCTTATATCCGGGACATAAAAACACATAAGGGGGGACCCTTACATCCGGGACATAAAAACACGTAAGGGGGGACCCTTATATCCGGGACATGAAACACATAAGGGGGGACCCTTATATCCCCGACATAAAAACACATAAGGGGGGACCCTTATATCCGGGACATAAAAACACATAAGAGGGGACCCTTATATCCGGGACATGAAACACATAATGGGCAGACCCTTATATCCGGGACATGAAACACATAATGGGCAGACCCTTATATCCCCGACATAAAAACACATAAGGGGGAACCCTTATATCCCCGACATAAAAACACATAAGGGTTGACCCTTATATCCGGGACATAAAAACACATAAGGGGGGACCCTTATATTCCCGACATAAAAACACATAAGGGGGACCCTTATATGCGGGACATAAAAACACATAAGGGGGGACCCTTATATCCGGGACATAAAAACACATAAGGGGGGACCCTTATATCCGGGACATAAAAACACATAAGGGGGGACCCTTATATCCGGGACATAAAAACACATCAGGGTGGACCCTTATATCCGGGACATAAAAACACATAAGGGGGGACCCTTATATCCGGGACAAAAAAACACATAAGGGGGGACCCTTATATCCGGGACATAAAAACACATAAGAGGGGACCCTTATATCCGGGACATGAAACACATAATGGGCAGACCCTTATATCCGGGACATGAAACACATAATGGGCAGACCCTTATATCCCCGACAAAAAAACACATAAGGGGGGACCCTTATATCCGGGACATAAAAACACATAAGGGGGGACCCTTATATCCGGGACATAAAAACACATAAGGGGTGACCCTTATATTCCCGACATAAAAACACATAAGGGGGACCCTTATATGCGGGACATAAAAACACATAAGGGGGGACCCTTATATCCGGGACATAAAAACACATAAGGGGGGACCCTTACATCCGGGACATAAAAACACGTAAGGGGGGACCCTTATATCCGGGACATGAAACACATAAGGGGGGACCCTTATATTCCCAACATAAAAACACATAAGGGGGGACCCTTATATCCGGGACATGAAACACATAAGGGGGGACCCTTATATCCCCGACATAAAAACACATAAGGGGGGACCCTTATATCCGGGACATAAAAACACATAAGGGGGGACCCTTATATCCGGGACATAAAAACACATAAGGGGGGACCCTTATATCCGGGACATAAAAACACATAAGGGGGGACCCTTATATCCGGGACATAAAAACACATCAGGGTGGACCCTTATATCCGGGACATAAAAACACATAAGGGGGGACCCTTATATCCGGGACAAAAAAACACATAAGGGGGGACCCTTATATCCGGGACATAAAAACACATAAGGGGGGACCCTTATATCCGAGACATAAAAACACATAAGGGGGGACCATTATATCCGGGACATAAAAACACATAAGGGGGGACCCTTACATCCGGAACATAGAAACACGTAAGGGGGGACCCTTATATCCGGGACATGAAACACATAAGGGGGGACCCTTATATTCCCAACATAAAAACACATAAGGGGGGACCCTTATATCCGGGACATAAAAACACATAAGAGGGGACCCTTATATCCGGGACATGAAACACATAATGGGCAGACCCTTATATCCGGGACATGAAACACATAATGGGCAGACCCTTATATCCCCGACATAAAAACACATAAGGGGGAACCCTTATATCCCCGACATAAAAACACATAAGGGGGGACCCTTATAACCGGGACATAAAAACACATAAGAGGGGACCCTTATATCCGGGACATGAAACACATAAGGGGGGACCCTTATATCCGGGTCATAAAAACACATAAGGGGGGACCCTTATATCCCCGACATAAAAACACATAAGGGGGGACCCTTCTATCCGGGACAAAAAAACACATAAGGGGGGACCCTTATATCCGGGACATAAAAACACATAAGGGGGGACCCTTATATCCGGGACATAAAAACACATAAGTGGGGACCCTTATATCCGGGACATAAAAACACATAAGGGGGGACCCTTATATCCGGGACATGAAACACATAAGGGGGTCCCTTATATCCCCGACATAAAAACACATAAGGGGGGACCCTTATATCCAGGACATAAAAACACATAAGGGGGGACCCTTATATCCGGGACATGAAACACATAAGGGGGGACCCTTATATCCCCGACATAAAAACACATAAGGGGGGACCCTTATATCCGGGACATAAAAACACATAAGGGGGGACCCTTATATCCGGGACATAAAAACACATAAGGGGGTCCCCTTATATCCGGGACATAAAAACACATTATGGGGGACCCTTATATCCGGGACATAAAAACACATCAGGGTGGACCCTTATATCCGGGACATAAAAACACATAAGGGGGGACCCTTATATCCGGGACAAAAAAACACATAAGGGGGGGACCCCTATATCCGGGACATAAAAACACATAAGGGGGGACCCTTATATCCGGGACATAAAAACACATAAGGGGGGACCCTTATATCCGGGACATAAAAACACATAAGGGGGGACCCTTACATCCGGGACATAAAAACACGTAAGGGGGGACCCTTATATCCGGGACATGAAACACATAATGGGCAGACCCTTATATCCGGGACATGAAACACATAATGGGCAGACCCTTATATCTCCGACATAAAAACACATAAGGGGGGACCCTTATATCCGGGACATAAAAACACATAAGAGGGGACCCTTATATCCGGGACATGAAACACATCATGGGCAGACCCTTATATCCGGGACATGAAACACATAATGGGCAGACCCTTATATCCCCGACATAAAAACACATAAGGGGGAACCCTTATATCCCCGACATAAAAACACATAAGGGGGGACCCTTATATCCGGGACATAAAATCACATAAGGGGGGACCCTTATATTCCCGACATAAAAACACTTAAGGGGGACCCTTATAAGCGGGACATAAAAACACATAAGGGGGGACCCTTATATCCGGGACATAAAAACACATAAGGGGGGACCCTTATATCCGGGACATAAAAACACATAAGGGGGGACCCTTATATCCGGGACATAAAAACACATAAGGGGGGACCCTTACATCCGGGACATAAAAACACGTAAGAGGGGACCCTTATATCCGGGACATGTAACACATAAGGGGGGACCCTTATATCCCCGACATAAAAACACATAAGGGGGGACCCTTATATCCGGGACATAAAAACACATAAGGGGGGACCCTTATATCCGGGACATAAAAACACATAAGGGGGGACCCTTATATCCGGGACATAAAAACACATAAGGGGGGACCCTTATATCCGGGACATAAAAACACATAAGGGGGGACCCTTATATCCGGGACATAAAAACACATAAGGGGGGACCCTTATATCCGGGACATAAAAACACATCAGGGTGGACCCTTATATTCGGGACATAAAAACACATAAGGGGGGACCCTTATATCCGGGACATAAAAACACATCAGGGTGGACCCTTATATCCGGGACATAAAAACACATAAGGGGGGACCCTTATATCCGGGACAAAAAAACAAATAAGGGGGGACCCTTATATCCGGGACATAAAAACACATAAGAGGGGACCCTTATATCCGGGACATGAAACACATAATGGGCAGACCCTTATATCCGGGACATGAAACACATAATGGGCAGACCCTTATATCCCCGACATAAAAACACATAAGGGGGAACCCTTATATCCCCGAAATAAAAACACATAAGGGGGACCCTTATAACCGGGACATAAAAACACATAAGAGGGGACCCTTATATCCGGGACATGAAACACATAAGGGGGACCCTTATATCCGGGTCATAAAAACACATAAGGGGGGACCCTTATATCCCCGACATAAAAACACATAAGGGGGGACCCTTATATCCGGGACAAAAAAACACATAAGGGGGGACCCTTATATCCGGGACATAAAAACACATAAGGGGGGACCCTTATATCCGGGACATAAAAACACATAAGGGGGGACCCTTATATCCGTGACATAAAAACACATAAGGGGGGACCCTTACATCCGGGACATAAAAACACGTAAGGGGGGACCCTTATATCCGGGACATGAAACACATAAGGGGGTCCCTTATATCCCCGACATAAAAACACATAAGGGGGGACCCTTATATCCGGGACATAAAAACACATAAGGGGGGACCCTTATATCCGGGACATAAAAACACATAAGGGGGACCCTTATATCCGGGACATAAAAACACATAAGGGGGGACCCTTATATCCGGGACAAAAAAACACATAAGGGGAGACCCTTATATCCGGGACATAAAAACACATAAGAGGGGACCCTTATATCCGGGACATGAAACACATCATGGGCAGACCCTTATATCCGGGACATGAAACACATAATGGGCAGACCCTTATATCTCCGACATAAAAACACATAAGGGGGAACCCTTATATCCCCGACATAAAAACACATAAGGGGGGACCCTTATAACCGGGACATAAAAACACATAAGAGGGGACCCTTATATCCGGGACACAAAACACATAAGGGGGGACCCTTATATCCGGGACATAAAAACACATAAGGGGGGACCCTTATATCCCCGACATAAAAACACATAAGGGGGGACCCTTATATCCGGGACAAAAAAACAAATAAGGGGGGACCCTTATATCCGGGACATAAAAACACATAAGGGGGGACCCTTATATCCGGGACATGAAACACATAAGGGGGGACCCTTATATCCCCGACATAAAAACACATAAGGGGGGACCCTTATATCCGGGACATAAAAACACATCAGGGTGGACCCTTATATTCGGGACATAAAAACACATAAGGGGGGACCCTTATATCCGGGACAAAAAAACACATAAGGGGGGACCCTTATATCCGGGACATAAAAACACATAAGAGGGGACCCTTATATCCGGGACATGAAACACATAATGGGCAGACCCTTATATCCGGGACATGAAACACATAATGGGCAGACCCTTATATCCCCGACATAAAAACACATAAGGGGGAACCCTTATATCCCCGACATAAAAACACATAAGGGGGGACCCTTATAACCGGGACATAAAAACACATAAGAGGGGACCCTTATATCAAGGACATGAAACACATAAGGGGGGACCCTTATATCCGGGACATAAAAACACATAAGGGGGGACCCTTATATCCGGGACATAAAAACACATCAGGGTGGACCCTTATATCCGGGACATAAAAACACATAAGGGGGGACCCTTATATCCGGGACAAAAAAACACATAAGGGGGGACCCTTATATCCGGGACATAAAAACACATAAGAGGGGACCCTTATATCCGGGACATGAAACACATAATGGGCAGACCCTTATATCCGGGACATGAAACACATAATGGGCAGACCCTTATATCCCCGACATAAAAACACATAAGGGGGAACCCTTATATCCCCGACATAAAAACACATAAGGGGGGACCCTTATATCCGGGACTTGAAACACATAAGGGGGTCCCTTATATCCCCGACATAAAAACACATAAGGGGGGACCCTTATATCCGGGACATAAAAACACATAAGGGGGGACCCTTATATCCGGGACATAAAAACACATAAGGGGGGACCCTTATAACCGGGACATAAAAACACATAAGAGGGGACCCTTATATCCGGGACACGAAACACATAAGGGGGGACCCTTATATCCGGGACATAAAAACACATAAGGGGGGACCCTTATATCCGGGACATAAAAACACATAAGGGGGGACCCTTATATCCGGGACATAAAAACACATAAGGGGGGACCCTTATAACCGGGACATAAAAACACATAAGAGGGGACCCTTATATCCGGGACACGAAACACATAAGGGGGGACCCTTATATCCGGGACATAAAAACACATAAGGGGGGACCCTTATATCCCCGACATAAAAACACATAAGGGGGGACCCTTACATCCGGGACATAAAAACACATAAGGGGGGACCCTAATATCCGGGACTTGAAACACATAAGGGGGTCCCTTATATCCCCGACATAAAAACACATAAGGGGGGACCCTTATATCCGGGACATAAAAACACATAAGGGGGGACCCTTATATCCGGGACATAAAAACACATAAGGGGGGACCCTTATAACCGGGACATAAAAACACATAAGAGGGGACCCTTATATCCGGGACATGAAACACATAAGGGGGGACCCTTATATCCGGGACATAAAAACACATAAGGGGGGACCCTTATATCCGGGACATAAAAACACATACGGGTGGACCCTTATATCCAGGTCATAAAAACACATAAGCAGGGACCCTTATATCCGGGACATTAAAACACATAAGAGGGGACCCTTATATCCGGGATATGAAACACATCATGGGCAGACCCTTATATCCGGGACATGAAACACATAATGGGCAGACCCTTATATCCCCGACATAAAAACACATAAGGGGGAACCCTTATATCCCCGACATAAAAACACATAAAGGGGGACCCTTATAACCGGGACATAAAAACACATAAGAGGGGACCCTTATATCCGGGACATGAAACACATAAGGGGGGACCCTTATATCCGGGACATAAAAACACATAAGGGGGGACCCTTATATCCGGGACATAAAAACACATAAGGGGGGACCCTTATATCCGGGACAAAAAAACACATAGGGGGGACCCTTATACCCGGGACATAAAAACACATAAGGGGGGACCCTTATATCCGGGACATAAAAACACATAAGGGGGGACCCTTATATACCCGACATAAAAACACATAAGGGGGGACCCTTATATCCGGGACATAAAAACACATAAAGGGGGACCCTTATATCCGGGACATAAAAACACATAAGGGGGGACCCTTATATCCGGGACATAAAAACACATAAGGGGGGACCCTTATATCCGGGACATAAAAACACATAAGGGGGGACCCTTATATCCGGGACATAAAAACACATAAGAGGGGACCCTTATATCCGGGACATAAAAACACATAAGGGGGGACCATTATATCCCCGACATAAAAACACATAAGGGGGGACCCTTATATCCGGGACATTAAAACACATAAAGGGGGACCCTTATATCCTGGACATAAAAACACATAAGGGGGGACCCTTATATCCGGGACATAAAAACACATAAGGGGGGACCCTTATATCCGGGACATAAAAACACATAAGGGGGGACCCTTATATCCGGGACATAAAAACACATAAGGGGGACCCTTATATCCGGGACATAAAAACACATAAGGGGGGACCCTTATATCCGGGACATAAAAACACATAAGGGGTGACCCTTATATCCGGGACATAAAAACACATCAGGGTGGACCCTTATATCCGGGACATAAAAACACATAAGGGGGGACCCTTATATCCGGGACAAAAAAACACATAAGGGGGACCCTTATATCCGGGACATAAAAACACATAATGGGGGACCCTTATATCCGGGACATAAAAACACATAAGGGGGGACCCTTATATCCGGGACATAAAAACACATAAGGGGGGACCCTTACATCCGGGACATAAAAACACGTAAGGGGGGACCCTTATATCCGGGACATGAAACACATAAGGGGGGACCCTTATATCCCCGACATAAAAACACATAAGGGGGGACCCTTATATCCGGGACATAAAAACACATAAGAGGGGACCCTTATATCCGGGACATGAAACACATAATGGGCAGACCCTTATATCCGGGACATGAAACACATAATGGGCAGACCCTTATATCCCCGACATAAAAACACATAAGGGGGAACCCTTATATCCCCGACATAAAAACACATAAGGGTTGACCCTTATATCCGGGACATAAAAACACATAAGGGGGGACCCTTATATTCCCGACATAAAAACACATAAGAGGGACCCTTATATGCGGGACATAAAAACACATAAGGGGGGACCCTTATATCCGGGACATAAAAACACATAAGGGGGGACCCTTATATCCGGGACATAAAAACACATAAGGGGGGACCCTTATATCCGGGACATAAAAACACATCAGGGTGGACCCTTATATCCGGGACATAAAAACACATAAGGGGGGACCCTTATATCCGGGACAAAAAAACACATAAGGGGGGACCCTTATATCCGGGACATAAAAACACATAAGAGGGGACCCTTATATCCGGGACATGAAACACATAATGGGCAGACCCTTATATCCGGGACATGAAACACATAATGGGCAGACCCTTATATCCCCGACATAAAAACACATAAGGGGGAACCCTTATATCCCCGACATAAAAACACATAAGGGGGGACCCTTATATCCGGGACATAAAAACACATAAGAGGGGACCCTTATATCCGGGACATAAAAACACATAAGGGGGGACCCTTATATCCCCGACATAAAAACACATAAGGGGGGACCCTTATATCCGGGACAAAAAAACAAATAAGGGGGGACCCTTATATCCGGGACATAAAAACACATAAGGGGGGACCCTTATATCCGGGACATAAAAACACATAAGGGGGGACCCTTATATCCGGGACATAAAAACACATAAGGGGGGACCCTTACATCCGGGACATAAAAACACGTAAGGGGGACCCTTATATCCGGGACATGAAACACATAAGGGGGTCCCTTATATCCCCGACATAAAAACACATAAGGGGGGACCCTTATATCCGGGACATAAAAACACATAAGGGGGGACCCTTATATCCGGGACATAAAAACACATAAGGGGGGACCCTTATATCCGGGACATAAAAACACATAAGGGGGGACCCTTATATCCGGGACAAAAAAACACATAAGGGGGGACCCTTATATCCGGGACATAAAAACACATAAGAGGGGACCCTTATATCCGGGACACGAAACACATAAGGGGGGACCCTAATATCCGGGACATAAAAACACATAAGGGGGGACCCTTATATCCCCGACATAAAAACACATAAGGGGGGACCCTTATATCCGGGACAAAAAAACAAATAAGGGGGGACCCTTATATCCGGGACATAAAAACACATAATGGGGGACCCTTATATCCGGGACATAAAAACACATAAGAGGGGACCCTTATATTCCCGACATAAAAACACAAAAGGGGGACCCTTATATGCGGGACATAAAAACACATAAGGGGGGACCCTTATATCCGGGACATAAAAACACATAAGGGGGTACCCTTATATCCCCGACATAAAAAGACATAAGGGGGGACCCTTATATCCGGGACATAAAAACACATAAGAGGGGACCCTTATATCCGGGACATAAAAACACATAAGGGGGGACCCTTATATCCCCGACATAAAAACACATAAGGGGGGACCCTTATATCCGGGACAAAAAAACAAATAAGGGGGGACCCTTATATCCGGGACATAAAAACACATAAGGGGGGACCCTTATATCCGGGACATAAAAACACATAAGGGGTGACCCTTATATTCCCGACATAAAAACACATAAGGGGGACCCTTATATGCGGGACATAAAAACACATAAGGGGGGACCCTTATATCCGGGACATAAAAACACATAAGGGGGGACCCTTACATCCGGGACATAAAAACACGTAAGGGGGGACCCTTATATCCGGGACATGAAACACATAAGGGGGGACCCTTATATTCCCAACATAAAAACACATAAGGGGGGACCCTTATATCCGGGACATAAAAACACATAAGGGGGGACCCTTATATCCGGGACATAAAAACACATAAGGGAGGACCCTTATATCCGGGACATAAAAACACATAAGGGTGGACCCTTATATCCGGGACATAAAAACACATAAGAGGGGACCCTTATATCCGGGACATGAAACACATCATGGGAAGACCCTTATATCCGGGACATGAAACACATAATGGGCAGACCCTTATATCCCCGACATAAAAACACGTAAGGGGGAACCCTTATATCCCCGACATAAAAACACATAAGGGGGGACCCTTATATCCGGGACATAAAAACACATAAGAGGGGACCCTTATATCCGGGACATAAAAACACATAAGGGGGGACCCTTATATCCCCGACATAAAAACACATAAGGGGGGACCCTTATATCCGGGACAAAAAACAAATAAGGGGGGACCCTTATATCCGGGACATAAAAACACATAAGGGGGGACCCTTATATCCGGGACATAAAAACACATAAGGGGGGACCCTTATATTCCCGACATAAAAACACATAAGGGGGACCCTTATATGCGGGACATAAAAACACATAAGGGGGGACCCTTATATCCGGGACATAAAAACACATAAGGGGGGACCCTTATATCCGGGACATAAAAACACATAAGGGCGGACCCTTATATCCGGGACATAAAAACACATAAGGGGGGACCCTTACATCCGGGACATAAAAACACGTAAGAGGGGACCCTTATATCCGGGACATGAAACCCATAAGGGGGGACCCTTATATCCCCGACATAAAAACACATAAGGGGGGACCCTTATATCCGGGACATAAAAACACATAAGGGGGGACCCTTATATCCGGGACATAAAAACACATAAGGGGGGACCCTTATATCCGGGACATAAAAACACATAAGGGGGGACCCTTATATCCGGGACATAAAAACACATCAGGGTGGACCCTTATATCCGGGACATAAAAACACATAAGGGGGGACCCTTATATCCGGGACAAAAAAACACATAAGGGGGGACCCTTATATCCGGGACATAAAAACACATAAGGGGGGACCCTTATATCCGAGACATAAAAACACATAAGGGGGGACCATTATATCCGGGACATAAAAACACATAAGGGGGGACCCTTACATCCGGAACATAGAAACACGTAAGGGGGGACCCTTATATCCGGGACATGAAACACATAAGGGGGGACCCTTATATTCCCAACATAAAAACACATAAGGGGGGACCCTTATATCCGGGACATAAAAACACATAAGAGGGGACCCTTATATCCGGGACATGAAACACATAATGGGCAGACCCTTATATCCGGGACATGAAACACATAATGGGCAGACCCTTATATCCCCGACATAAAAACACATAAGGGGGAACCCTTATATCCCCGACATAAAAACACATAAGGGGGGACCCTTATAACCGGGACATAAAAACACATAAGAGGGGACCCTTATATCCGGGACATGAAACACATAAGGGGGGACCCTTATATCCGGGTCATAAAAACACATAAGGGGGGACCCTTATATCCCCGACATAAAAACACATAAGGGGGGACCCTTCTATCCGGGACAAAAAAACACATAAGGGGGGACCCTTATATCCGGGACATAAAAACACATAAGGGGGGACCCTTATATCCGGGACATAAAAACACATAAGTGGGGACCCTTATATCCGGGACATAAAAACACATAAGGGGGGACCCTTATATCCGGGACATGAAACACATAAGGGGGTCCCTTATATCCCCGACATAAAAACACATAAGGGGGGACCCTTATATCCGGGACATAAAAACACATAAGGGGGGACCCTTATATCCGGGACATGAAACACATAAGGGGGGACCCTTATATCCCCGACATAAAAACACATAAGGGGGGACCCTTATATCCGGGACATAAAAACACATAAGGGGGGACCCTTATATCCGGGACATAAAAACACATAAGGGGGTCCCCTTATATCCGGGACATAAAAACACATTATGGGGGACCCTTATATCCGGGACATAAAAACACATCAGGGTGGACCCTTATATCCGGGACATAAAAACACATAAGGGGGGACCCTTATATCCGGGACAAAAAAACACATAAGGGGGGGACCCTTATATCCGGGACATAAAAACACATAAGGGGGGACCCTTATATCCGGGACATAAAAACACATAAGGGGGGACCCTTATATCCGGGACATAAAAACACATAAGGGGGGACCCTTACATCCGGGACATAAAAACACGTAAGGGGGGACCCTTATATCCGGGACATGAAACACATAATGGGCAGACCCTTATATCCGGGACATGAAACACATAATGGGCAGACCCTTATATCTCCGACATAAAAACACATAAGGGGGGACCCTTATATCCGGGACATAAAAACACATAAGAGGGGACCCTTATATCCGGGACATGAAACACATCATGGGCAGACCCTTATATCCGGGACATGAAACACATAATGGGCAGACCCTTATATCCCCGACATAAAAACACATAAGGGGGAACCCTTATATCCCCGACATAAAAACACATAAGGGGGGACCCTTATATCCGGGACATAAAATCACATAAGGGGGGACCCTTATATTCCCGACATAAAAACACATAAGGGGGACCCTTATATGCGGGACATAAAAACACATAAGGGGGGACCCTTATATCCGGGACATAAAAACACATAAGGGGGGACCCTTATATCCGGGACATAAAAACACATAAGGGGGGACCCTTATATCCGGGACATAAAAACACATAAGGGGGGACCCTTACATCCGGGACATAAAAACACGTAAGAGGGGACCCTTATATCCGGGACATGTAACACATAAGGGGGGACCCTTATATCCCCGACATAAAAACACATAAGGGGGGACCCTTATATCCGGGACATAAAAACACATAAGGGGGGACCCTTATATCCGGGACATAAGAACACATAAGGGGGGACCCTTATATCCGGGACATAAAAACACATAAGGGGGGACCCTTATATCCGGGACATAAAAACACATAAGGGGGGACCCTTATATCCGGGACATAAAAACACATAAGGGGGGACCCTTATATCCGGGACATAAAAACACATCAGGGTGGACCCTTATATTCGGGACATAAAAACACATAAGGGGGGACCCTTATATCCGGGACATAAAAACACATCAGGGTGGACCCTTATATCCGGGACATAAAAACACATAAGGGGGGACCCTTATATCCGGGACAAAAAAACAAATAAGGGGGGACCCTTATATCCGGGACATAAAAACACATAAGAGGGGACCCTTATATCCGGGACATGAAACACATAATGGGCAGACCCTTATATCCGGGACATGAAACACATAATGGGCAGACCCTTATATCCCCGACATAAAAACACATAAGGGGGAACCCTTATATCCCCGAAATAAAAACACATAAGAGGGGACCCTTATAACCGGGACATGAAACACATAAGGGGGACCCTTATATCCGGGTCATAAAAACACATAAGGGGGGACCCTTATATCCCCGACATAAAAACACATAAGGGGGGACCCTTATATCCGGGACAAAAAAACACATAAGGGGGGACCCTTATATCCGGGACATAAAAACACATAAGGGGGGACCCTTATATCCGGGACATAAAAACACATAAGGGGGGACCCTTATATCCGTGACATAAAAACACATAAGGGGGGACCCTTACATCCGGGACATAAAAACACGTAAGGGGGGACCCTTATATCCGGGACATGAAACACATAAGGGGGTCCCTTATATCCCCGACATAAAAACACATAAGGGGGGACCCTTATATCCGGGACATAAAAACACATAAGGGGGGACCCTTATATCCGGGACATAAAAACACATAAGGGGGACCCTTATATCCGGGTCATAAAAACACATAAGGGGGGACCCTTATATCCTGGACAAAAAAACACATAAGGGGAGACCCTTATATCCGGGACATAAAAACACATAAGAGGGGACCCTTATATCCGGGACATGAAACACATCATGGGCAGACCCTTATATCCGGGACATGAAACACATAATGGGCAGACCCTTATATCTCCGACATAAAAACACATAAGGGGGAACCCTTATATCCCCGACATAAAAACACATAAGGGGGGACCCTTATAACCGGGACATAAAAACACATAAGAGGGGACCCTTATATCCGGGACACGAAACACATAAGGGGGGACCCTTATATCCGGGACATAAAAACACATAAGGGGGGACCCTTATATCCCCGACATAAAAACACATAAGGGGGGACCCTTATATCCGGGACAAAAAAACAAATAAGGGGGGACCCTTATATCCGGGACATAAAAACACATAAGGGGGGACCCTTATATCCGGGACATGAAACACATAAGGGGGGACCCTTATATCCCCGACATAAAAACACATAAGGGGGGACCCTTATATCCGGGACATAAAAACACATCAGGGTGGACCCTTATATTCGGGACATAAAAACACATAAGGGGGGACCCTTATATCCGGGACAAAAAAACACATAAGGGGGGACCCTTATATCCGGGACATAAAAACACATAAGAGGGGACCCTTATATCCGGGACATGAAACACATAATGGGCAGACCCTTATATCCGGGACATGAAACACATAATGGGCAGACCCTTATATCCCCGACATAAAAACACATAAGGGGGAACCCTTATATCCCCGACATAAAAACACATAAGGGGGGACCCTTATAACCGGGACATAAAAACACATAAGAGGGGACCCTTATATCAAGGACATGAAACACATAAGGGGGGACCCTTATATCCGGGACATAAAAACACATAAGGGGGGACCCTTATATCCGGGACATAAAAACACATCAGGGTGGACCCTTATATCCGGGACATAAAAACACATAAGGGGGGACCCTTATATCCGGGACAAAAAAACACATAAGGGGGGACCCTTATATCCGGGACATAAAAACACATAAGAGGGGACCCTTATATCCGGGACATGAAACACATAATGGGCAGACCCTTATATCCGGGACATGAAACACATAATGGGCAGACCCTTATATCCCCGACATAAAAACACATAAGGGGGAACCCTTATATCCCCGACATAAAAACACATAAGGGGGGACCCTTATAACCGGGACATAAAAACACATAAGAGGGGACCCTTATATCCGGGACATGAAACACATAAGGGGGGACCCTTATATCCGGGTCATAAAAACACATAAGGGGGGACCCTTATATCCCCGACATAAAAACACATAAGGGGGGACCCTTATATCTGGGACAAAAAAACACATAAGGGGGGACCCTTATATCCGGGACATAAAAACACATAAGGGGGGACCCTTATATCCGGGACATAAAAACACATAAGGGGGGACCCTTATATCCGTGACATAAAAACACATAAGGGGGGACCCTTATATCCGGGACATGAAACACATAAGGGGGGACCCTTATATCCGGAACATAAAAACACATAAGGGGGGACCCTTATATCCGTGACATAAAAACACATAAGGGGGGACCCTTACATCCGGGACATAAAAACACGTAAGGGGGGACCCTTATATCCGGGACATGAAACACATAAGGGGGTCCCTTATATCCCCGACATAAAAACACATAAGGGGGGACCCTTATATCCGGGACATAAAAACACATAAGGGGGGACCCTTATATCCGGGACATAAAAACACATAAGGGGGACCCTTATATCCGGGACATAAAAACACATAAGGGGGGACCCTTATATCCGGGACAAAAAAACACATAAGGGGAGACCCTTATATCCGGGACATAAAAACACATAAGAGGGGACCCTTATATCCGGGACATGAAACACATCATGGGCAGACCCTTATATCCGGGACATGAAACACATAATGGGCAGACCCTTATATCTCCGACATAAAAACACATAAGGGGGAACCCTTATATCCCCGACATAAAAACACATAAGGGGGGACCCTTATAACCGGGACATAAAAACACATAAGAGGGGACCCTTATATCCGGGACACGAAACACATAAGGGGGGACCCTTATATCCGGGACATAAAAACACATAAGGGGGGACCCTTATATCCCCGACATAAAAACACATAAGGGGGGACCCTTATATCCGGGACAAAAAAACAAATAAGGGGGGACCCTTATATCCGGGACATAAAAACACATAAGGGGGGACCCTTATATCCGGGACATGAAACACATAAGGGGGGACCCTTATATCCCCGACATAAAAACACATAAGGGGGGACCCTTATATCCGGGACATAAAAACACATAAGGGGGGACCCTTATATCCGTGACATAAAAACACATAAGGGGGGACCCTTATATCCGGGACATGAAACACATAAGGGGGGACCCTTATATCCGGGACATAAAAACACATAAGGGGGGACCCTTATATCCGTGACATAAAAACACATAAGGGGGGACCCTTACATCCGGGACATAAAAACACGTAAGAGGGGACCCTTATATCCGGGACATGAAACACATAAGGGGGTCCCTTATATCCCCGACATAAAAACACATAAGGGGGGACCCTTATATCCGGGACATAAAAACACATAAGGGGGGACCCTTATATCCGGGACATAAAAACACATAAGGGGGACCCTTATATCCGGGACATAAAAACACATAAGGGGGGACCCTTATATCCGGGACAAAAAAACACATAAGGGGAGACCCTTATATCCGGGACATAAAAACACATAAGAGGGGACCCTTATATCCAGGACATGAAACACATCATGGGCAGACCCTTATATCCGGGACATGAAACACATAATGGGCAGACCCTTATATCTCCGACATAAAAACACATAAGGGGGAACCCTTATATCCCCGACATAAAAACACATAAGGGGTGACCCTTATAACCGGGACATAAAAACACATAAGAGGGGACCCTTATATCCGGGACACGAAACACATAAGGGGGGACCCTTATATCCGGGACATAAAAACACATAAGGGGGGACCCTTATATCCCCGACATAAAAACACATAAGGGGGGACCCTTATATCCGGGACAAAAAAACAAATAAGGGGGGACCCTTATATCCGGGACATAAAAACACATAAGGGGGGACCCTTATATCCGGGACATGAAACACATAAGGGGGGACCCTTATATCCCCGACATAAAAACACATAAGGGGGGACCCTTATATCCGGGACATAAAAACACATCAGGGTGGACCCTTATATTCGGGACATAAAAACACATAAGGGGGGACCCTTATATCCGGGACAAAAAAACACATAAGGGGGGACCCTTATATCCGGGACATAAAAACACATAAGAGGGGACCCTTATATCCGGGACATGAAACACATAATGGGCAGACCCTTATATCCCCGACATAAAAACACATAAGGGGGAACCCTTATATCCCCGACATAAAAACACATAAGGGGGGACCCTTATAACCGGGACATAAAAACACATAAGAGGGGACCCTTATATCCGGGACATGAAACACATAAGGGGGGACCCTTATATCCGGGACATAAAAACACATAAGGGGGGACCCTTATATCCGGGACATAAAAACACATCAGGGTGGACCCTTATATCCGGGACATAAAAACACATAAGGGGGGACCCTTATATCCGGGACAAAAAAACACATAAGGGGGGACCCTTATATCCGGGACATAAAAACACATAAGAGGGGACCCTTATATCCGGGACATGAAACACATAATGGGCAGACCCTTATATCCGGGACATGAAACACATAAGGGGGGACCCTTATATCCGGGACATAAAAACACATAAGGGGGGACCCTTATATCCCCGACATAAAAACACATAAGGGGGGACCCTTATATCCGGGACAAAAAAACAAATAAGGGGGGACCCTTATATCCGGGACATAAAAATGCATAAGGGGGGACCCTTATATCCGGGACATAAAAACACATAAGGGGGGACCCTTATATTCCCGACATAAAAACACATAAGGGGGACCCTTATATGCGGGACATAAAAACACATAAGGGGGGACCCTTATATCCGGGACATAAAAACACATAAGGGGGGACCCTTATATCCGGGACATAAAAACACATAAGGGGGGACCCTTATATCCGGGACATAAAAACACATAAGGGGGGACCCTTACATCCGGGACATAAAAACACGTAAGGGGGGACCCTTATATCCGGGACATGAAACACATAAGGGGGGACCCTTATATCCCCGACATAAAAACACATAAGGGGGGACCCTTATATCCGGGACATAAAAACACATCAGGGTGGACCCTTATATTCGGGACATAAAAACACATAAGGGGGGACCCTTATATCCGGGACAAAAAAACACATAAGGGGGGACCCTTATATCCGGGACATAAAAACACATAAGAGGGGACCCTTATATCCGGGACATGAAACACATAATGGGCAGACCCTTATATCCGGGACATGAAACACATAATGGGCAGACCCTTATATCCCCGACATAAAAACACATAAGGGGGAACCCTTATATCCCCCACATAAAAACACATAAGGGGGGACCCTTATAACCGGGACATAAAAACACATAAGAGGGGACCCTTATATCCGGGACACGAAACACATAAGGGGGGACCCTTATATCCGGGACATAAAAACACATAAGGGGGGACCCTTATATCCCCGACATAAAAACACATAAGGGGGGACCCTTATATCCGGGACAAAAAAACAAATAAGGGGGGACCCTTATATCCGGGACATAAAAACACATAAGGGGGGACCCTTATATCCGGGACATGAAACACATAAGGGGGGACCCTTATATCCCCGACATAAAAACACATAAGGGGGGACCCTTATATCCGGGACATAAAAACACATCAGGGTGGACCCTTATATTCAGTACATAAAAACACATAAGGGGGGACCCTTATATCCGGGACAAAAAAACACATAAGGGGGGACCCTTATATCCGGGACATAAAAACACATAAGAGGGGACCCTTATATCCGGGACATGAAACACATAATGGGCAGACCCTTATATCCGGGACATGAAACACATAATGGGCAGACCCTTATATCCCCGACATAAAAACACATAAGGGGGAACCCTTATATCCCCGACATAAAAACACATAAGGGGGGACCCTTATAACCGGGACATAAAAACACATAAGAGGGGACCCTTATATCCGGGACATGAAACACATAAGGGGGGACCCTTATATCCGGGACATAAAAACACATAGGGGGGGACCCTTATATCCGGGACATAAAAACACATCAGGGTGGACCCTTATATCCGGGACATAAAAACACATAAGGGGGGACCCTTATATCCGGGACAAAAAAACACATAAGGGGGGACCCTTATATCCGGGACATAAAAACACATAAGAGGGGACCCTTATATCCGGGACATGAAACACATAATGGGCAGACCCTTATATCCGGGACATGAAACACATAATGGGCAGACCCTTATATCCCCGACATAAAAACACATAAGGGGGAACCCTTATATCCCCGACATAAAAACACATAAGGGGGGACCCTTATAACCGGGACATAAAAACACATAAGAGGGGACCCTTATATCCGGGACATGAAACACATAAGGGGGGACCCTTATATCCGGGTCATAAAAACACATAAGGGGGGACCCTTATATCCCCGACATAAAAACACATAAGGGGGGACCCTTATATCTGGGACAAAAAAACACATAAGGGGGGACCCTTATATCCGGGACATAAAAACACATAAGGGGGGACCCTTATATCCGGGACATAAAAACATATAAGGGGGGACCCTTATATCCGTGACATAAAAACACATAAGGGGGGACCCTTACATCCGGGACATAAAAACACGTAAGGGGGGACCCTTATATCCGGGACATGAAACACATAAGGGGGTCCCTTATATCCCCGACATAAAAACACATAAGGGGGGACCCTTATATCCGGGACATAAAAACACATAAGGGGGGACCCTTATATCCGGGAAATAAAAACACATAAGGGGGACCCTTATATCCAGGACATAAAAACACATAAGGGGGGACCCTTATATCCGGGACAAAAAAACACATAAGGGGAGACCCTTATATCCGGTACATAAAAACACATAAGAGGGGACCCTTATATCCGGGACATGAAACACATCATGGGCAGACCCTTATATCCGGGACATGAAACACATAATGGGCAGACCCTTATATCTCCGACATAAAAACACATAAGGGGGAACCCTTATATCCCCGACATAAAAACACATAAGTCGGGACCCTTATAACCGGGACATAAAAACACATAAGAGGGGACCCTTATATCCGGGACACGAAACACATAAGGGGGGACCCTTATATCCGGGACATAAAAACACATAAGGGGGGACCCTTATATCCCCGACATAAAAACACATAAGGGGGGACCCTTATATCCGGGACAAAAAAACAAATAAGGGGGGACCCTTATATCCGGGACATAAAAATGCATAAGGGGGGACCCTTATATCCGGGACATAAAAACACATAAGGGGGGACCCTTATATTCCCGACATAAAAACACATAAGGGGGACCCTTATATGCGGGACATAAAAACACATAAGGGGGGACCCTTATATCCGGGACATAAAAACACATAAGGGGGGACCCTTATATCCGGGACATAAAAACACATAAGGGGGGACCCTTATATCCGGGACATAAAAACACATAAGGGGGGACCCTTACATCCGGGACATAAAAACACGTAAGGGGGGACCCTTATATCCGGGACATGAAACACATAAGGGGGGACCCTTATATCCCCGACATAAAAACACATAAGGGCGGACCCTTATATCCGGGACATAAAAACACATAAGGAGGGACCCTTATATCCGGGACAAAAAAACACATAAGGGGGGACCCTTACATCCGGGACATAAAAACACGTAAGAGGGGACCCTTATATCCGGGACATGAAACACATAAGGGGGGACCCTTATATCCGGGACATAAAAACACATAAGGGGGGACCCTTATATCCCCGACATAAAAACACATAAGGGGGGACCCTTATATCCGGGACATAAAAACACATAAGGGGGGACCCTTATATCCGGGACATAAAAACACATAAGGGGGGACCCTTATATCCGGGACATAAAAACACATAAGGGGGGACCCTTATATCCGGGACATAAAAACACATAAGGGTGGACCCTTATATCCGGGACATAAAAACACATAAGGGGGGACCCTTATATCCGGGACAAAAAAACACATAAGGGGGGACCCTTATATCCGGGACATAAAAACACATAAGAGGGGACCCTTATATCCAGGACATGAAACACATAATGGGCAGACCCTTATATCCGGGACATGAAACACATAATGGGCAGACCCTTATATCCCCGACATAAAAACACATAAGGGGGAACCCTTATATCCCCGACATAAAAACACATAAGGGGGGACCCTTATAACCGGGACATAAAAACACATAAGAGGGGACCCTTATATCCGGGACATGAAACACATAAGGGGGGACCCTTATATCCGGGTCATAAAAACACATAAGGGGGGACACTTATATCCCCGACATAAAAACAGATAAGGGGGGACCCTTATATCCGGGACAAAAAAACACATAAGGGGGGACCCTTATATCCGGGACATAAAAACACATAAGGGGGGACCCTTATATCCGGGACATAAAAACACATAAGGGGGGACCCTTATATCCGGGACATAAAAACACATAAGGGGGGACCCTTACATCCGGGACATAAAACCACGTAAGGGGGGACCCTTATATCCGGGACCTGAAACACATAAGGGGGTCCCTTATATCCCCGACATAAAAACACATAAGGGGGGACCCTTATATCCGGGACATAAAAACACATAAGAGGGACCCTTATATCCGGCACATGAAACACATAAGGGGGGACCCTTATATCCGGGACAAAAAAACACATAAGGGGGGACCCTTATATCCCCGACATAAAAACACATAAGGGGGGACCCTTATATCCGGGACAAAAAAAACACATAATGGGGGACCCTTATATCCGGGACATAAAAACACATAAGGGGGGACCCTTATATCCGGGACATAAAAACACATAAGGGGGGACCCTTATATCCCCGACATAAAAACACATAAGGGGGGACCCTTACATCCGGGACATAAAAACACATAAGGGGGGACCCTTATATCCGGGACATAAAAACACATAAGTAGGACCCTTATATCCGGGACATAAAAACACATAAGGGGGGACCCTTATATCCGGGACAAAAAAACACATAAGGGGAGACCCTTATATCCGGGACATAAAAACACATAAGAGGGGACCCTTATATCCGGGACATGAAACACATCATGGGCAGACCCTTATATCCGGGACATGAAACACATAATGGGCAGACCCTTATATCTCCGACATAAAAACACATAAGGGGGAACCCTTATATCCCCGACATAAAAACACATAAGGGGGGACCCTTATAACCGGGACATAAAAACACATAAGAGGGGACCCTTATATCCGGGACACGAAACACATAAGGGGGGACCCTTATATCCGGGACATAAAAACACATAAGGGGGGACCCTTATATCCCCGACATAAAAACACATAAGGGGGGACCCTTATATCCGGGACAAAAAAACAAATAAGGGGGGACCCTTATATCCGGGACATAAAAACACATAAGGGGGGACCCTTATATCCGGGACATGAAACACATAAGGGGGGACCCTTATATCCCCGACATAAAAACACATAAGGGGGGACCCTTATATCCGGGACATAAAAACACATCAGGGTGGACCCTTATATTCGGGACATAAAAACACATAAGGGGGGACCCTTATATCCCTGACATAAAAACACATAAGGGGGGACCCTTATATCCAGGACATGAAACACATCATGGGCAGACCCTTATATCCGGGACATGAAACACATAATGGGCAGACCCTTATATCCCCGACATAAAAACACATAAGGGGGGACACTTATATCCCCAACATAAAAACACATAAGGGGGGACCCTTATATCCGGGACATGAAACACATCATGGGCAGACCCTTATATCCGGGACATGAAACACATCATGGGCAGACCCTTATATCCGGGACATGAAACACATAAGGGGGAACCCTTATATCCCCAACATAAAAACACATAAGGCAGGACCCTTATATCCGGGACATGAAACACATAAGCTGGAACCCTTATATCCGGGACATGAAACACATCATGGGCAGACCCTTATATCCGGGACATGAAACACATAATGTGCAGACCCTTATATCCCCGACATAAAAACACATAAGGGGGGACCCTTACATCCGGGACATAAAAACACATAAGGGGGGACCCTTATATCCCCGACATAAAAACACATAAGGGGGGACCCTTATATCCCCGACATAAAAACACATAAGGGGGGACCCTTATATCCCCGACATAAAAACACATAAGGGGGGACCCTTATATCCGGGACATAAAAACACATAAGGGGGGACCCTTATATCCGGGACATAAAAACACATAAGGGGGGACCCTTATATCCGGGACATAAAAACACATAACAGGGGACCCTTATATCCCCGACATAAAAACACATAAGGGGGGACCCTTATATCCGGGACATGAAACACATCATGGGCAGACCCTTATATCCGGGACATAAAACAAATAAGGGGGGACCCTTATATCCGGGACATAAAAACACATAAGGGGGGACCCTTATATCCCCAACATAAAAACACATAAGGGGGAACCCTTATATCCGGGACATGAAACACATCATGGGCATACCCTTATATCCGGAACATGAAACACATAATGGGCAGACCCTTATATCCGGGACATGAAACACATAAGGGGGAACCCTTATATCCCCGACACAAAAACACATAAGGGGGGACCCTTATATCCCCGACATAAAAACACATAAGGGGGGACCCTTATATCCCCGACACAAAAACACATAAGGGGGGACCCTTATATCCGGGACATAAAAACACATAAGGGGGGACCCTTATATCCGGGACATAAAAACACATAAGGGGGGACCCTTATACCCCCGACATAAAAACACATAAGGAGGGACCCTTATATCCCCGACATAAAAACACATAAGGGGGACCCTTATATCCGGGACATGAAACACATTATGGGCAGACCCTTATATCCGGAACATGAAACACATAATGGGCAGACCCTTATATCCGGGACATGAAACACATAAGGGGGGACCCTTATATCCCCGACATAAAAACACATAAGGGGGGGACCCTTATATCCCCGACATAAAAACACATAAGGGAGGTCCCCTTATATCCGGGACATAAAAACACATAAGCGGGGACCCTTATATCCGGGACATAAAAACACATAAGGGGAGACCCTTATATTCGGGACATAAAAACACATAAGGGGGACCCTTATATCCCTGACATAAAAACATAAGGGGGACCCTTATATCCGGGACATGAAACACATCATGGGCAGACCCTTATATCCGGGACATGAAACACATCATGGGCAGACCCTTATATCCGGGACATGAAACACATAAGGGGGAACCCTTATATCCCCAACATAAAAACTATAAGGGGGACCCTTATATCCGGGACATGAAACACATCATGGGCAGACCCTTATATCCCCGACACAAAAACACATAAGGGGGGACCCTTATATCCCCGACATAAAAACACATAAGGGGGGACCCCTATATCCCCGACACAAAAACACATAAGGGGGGACCCTTATATCCCCGACATAAAAACACATAAGGGGGGACCCTTATATCCCCGACATAAAAACTCATAAGGGGGGACCCTTATATCCCCGACATAAAAACACATAAGGGGAGACCCTTATATCCGGGGTTTAAAACACATAAGGGGGGATGCTTATATCCGGGACATGAAACACATAATGGTCAGACCCTTATATCCCCGACATAAAAACACATAAGGGGGGACCCTTATATCCCCGACATAAAAACATATAAGGGGGGACCCTTATATCCCCGACATAAAAACACATAAGGGGGACCCTTATATCCGGGACATGAAACACATCATGGGCAGACCCTTATATCCGGGACATGAAACACATCATGGGCAGACCCTTATATCCTGGACATGAAACACATCATGGACAGACCCTTATATCCGGGACATGAAACACATAATGGGCAGACCCTTATATCCGGGACATGAAACACATAAGGAGGGACCCTTATATCCCCGACACAAAAACACATAAGGGGGACCCTTATATCCGGGACATAAAAACACATAAGGTGGGACCCTTATATCCGGGACAAAAAAACACATAAGGGGGGACCCTTATATCCCCGACATAAAAACACATAAGGGGGGACCCTTATATCCGGGACATAAAAACACATAAGGGGGGACCCTTATATCCGGGATATAAAGACACATAAGGGGGACCCCTATATCCGGGACATGAAACACATCATGGGCAGACCCTTATATCCGGGACATGAAACACATCATGGGCAGACCCTTATATCTGGGACATGAAACACATAATGGGCAGACCCTTATATCCGGGACATGAAACACATAAGGGGGACGCTTATATCCCCGACACAAAAACACATAAGGGGGGACCCTTATATCCGGGACATAAAAACACATAAGGGGGGACCCTTATATCCGGGACATAAAACCACATAAGGGGGACCCTTATATCCCCAACATAAAAACACATAAGGGGGGACCCTTATATCCCCGACATAAAAACACATAAGGGGGGACCCTTATATCCCCGACATAAAAACACATAAGGGGGGACCCTTATATCCGGGACATGAAACACATCATGGGCAGACCCTTATATCCGGGACATGAAACACATAAGGGGGGACCCTTATATCCGGGACATAAAAATACATAAGGGGGTCCTTTATATCCCCAACATAAAAACACATAAGTGGGGACGCTTATATCCGGGACATGAAACACATCATGGGCAGACCCTTATATCCGGGACATGAAACACATCATGGGCAGACCCTTATATCCGGGACATGAAACACATAATGGGCAGACCCTTATATCCGGGACATGAAACACATAAGGGGGGACCCTTATATCCCCGACACAAAAACACATAAGGGGGGACCCTTATATCCGGGACATAAAAACACATAAGGGGGGACCCTTATATCCGGGACATAAAAACACATAAGGGGGGACCCTTATATCCGGGACATAAAAACACATAAGGGGGACCCTTATATCCCCGACAGAAAAACACATAAGGGGGGACCCTTATATCCGGGACATGAAACACATCATGGGCAGACCCTTATATCCGGAACATGAAACACATAATGGGCAGACCCTTATATCCGGGACATGAAACACATAAGGAGGGACCCTTATATCCCCGACATAAAAACACATAAGGGGGGGACCCTTATATCCCCGACATAAAAACACATAAGGGAGGACCCTTATATCCCCGACATAAAAACATAAGGGGGACCCTTATATCCGGGACATGAAACACATAATGGGCAGACCCTTATATCCCCGACATAAAAACACATAAGGGGGGACCCTTATATCCGGGACATGAAACACATCATGGGCAGATCCTTATATCCGGGACATGAAACACATCATGGGCAGACCCTTATATCCGGGACATGAAACACATCATGGGCAGACCCTTATATCCGGGACTAGAGTTGGGCCGAACCTCCGATTTTAGGTTCGCGAACCGGGTTCGCGAACTTCCGCGGAAGGTTCGGTTCGCGTTAAAGTTCGCGAACCGCAATAGACTTCAATGGGGATGCGAACTTTGAAAAAAAAAATAATTATGCTGGCCACAAAAGTGATGGAAAAGATGTTTCAAGTGGTCTAACACCTGGAGGGGGGCATGGCGGAGTGGGATACACGCCAAAAGTCCCCGGGAAAAATCTGGATTTGACGAAAAGCAGCGTTTTAAGGGCAGAAATCACATTGAATGCTAAATGACATGCCTAAAGTGCTTTAAAACATCTTGCATGTGTATACATCAATCAGGTAGTGTAATTAAGGTACTGCTTCACACTGACACACCAAACTCCACTGAACAGAACAGGTATGCAGTGGCGGGTTCACTAAACAGGTATACAGTGGCGGGTCCACTGAACAGAACAGGTATGCAGTGGCGGGTTCACAGAACAGGTATGCAGTGGCAGCAGGATCACTGAACAGGTATGCAGTGGTGGGTGGGTTCACAGAACAGGTATGCAGTGGTGGGTTCACAGAACAGGTATGCAGTGGCAGGATCACTGAACAGGTATGCAGTGGTGGTGGGTGGGTTCACAGAACAAGTATGCAGTGGCAGGATCACTGAACAGGTATGCAGTGGTGGGTGGGTTCACAGAACAGGTATGCAGTGGCAGCAGGATCACTGAACAGGTATGCAGTGGTGGGTGGGTTCACAGAACAGGTATGCAGTGGCAGGATCACTGAACAGGTATGCAGTGGTGGTGGGTGGGTTCACAGAACAGGTATGCAGTGGCAGGATCACTGAACAGGTATGCAGTGGTGGTGGGTGGGTTCACAGAACAAGTATGCAGTGGCAGGATCACTGAACAGGTATGCAGTGGTGGGTGGGTTCACAGAACAGGTATGCAGTGGCAGCAGGATCACTGAACAGGTATGCAGTGGTGGGTGGGTTCACAGAACAGGTATGCAGTGGCAGGATCACTGAACAGGTATGCAGTGGTGGTGGGTGGGTTCACAGAACAGGTATGCAGTGGCAGGGTCACTGAACAGGTATGCAGTGGCAGGATCACAGTACAGGTATGCAGTGGGCTGAGGGCTCACTGAACAGAACAGGTATGCAGCCAGGAAGAAGTTAAGCCTAACTAATCTTTCCCTATATGAGAGACTGCAGCAGCTCGCCCTACTCTCACTAATGCAGGCACACGAGTGGCCGTAATGGCCGCCGCTGCCTGCCTTATATAAGGGGGGTGGGGCTCCAGGGGCTAGTGTAGCCTAATTGGCTACACTGGGCCTGCTGACTGTGATGTAGAGGGTCAAAGTTGACCCTCAGGTGCATTATGGGGCGAACCGAACTTCTTCCGCAAAACGTTCGCGTGCGGTACCCGCACGCGAACCACCTAAGTTCGCGCGAACCACGTTCGCGCGAACCACGTTCGCGCGAACCACGTTCGCGCGAACCACGTTCGCCGGCGAACCGTTTGGCCCAACTCTATCCGGGACATGTAACACATAAGGGGGAACCCTTATATCCCCAACATAAAAACACATAAGGGGGGACCCTTATATCCGGGACATGAAACACATAAGTGGGAACCCTTATATCCGGGACTTAAAACACATAAGGGGGGACCCTTATATCCGGGACATAAAAACACATAAGGGGGGACCCTTATATCCCTGACATAAAAACACATAAGGGGGGACCCTTATATCCGGGACATGAAACACATCATAGGCAGACCCTAATATCCGGGACATGAAACACATAATGGGCAGACCCTTATATCCCCGACATAAAAACACATAAGGGGGGACACTTATATCCCCAACATAAAAACACATAAGGGGGGACTCTTATATCCGGGACATGAAACACATCATGGGCAGACCCTTATATCCGGGACATGAAACACATCATGGGCAGACCCTTATATCCGGGACATGAAACACATAAGGGGGAACCCTTATATCCCCAACATAAAAACACATAAGGGGGGACCCTTATATCCGGGACATGAAACACATAAGGGGGAACCCTTATATCCGGGACATGAAACACATCATGGGCAGACCCTTTTATCCGGGACATGAAACACATCATGGGCAGACCCTTATATCCGGGACATGAAACACATAATGGGCAGACCCTTATATCCCCGACATAAAAACACATAAGGGGGGACCCTTATATCCGGGACACAAAAACACATAAGGGGGGACCCTTATATCCCCGACATAAAAACACATAAGGGGGGACCCTTATATCCCCGACATAAAAACACATAAGGGGGGACCCTTATATCCCCGACATAAAAACACATAAGGGGGGACCCTTATATCCGGGACATAAAAACACATAAGGGGGGACCCTTATATCCGGGACATGAAACACATCATGGGCAGACCCTTATATCCGGGACATGAAACACATCATGGGCAGACCCTTATATCCGGGACATGAAACACATAAGGGGGAACCCTTATATCCCCAACATAAAAACTATAAGGGGGGACCCTTATATCCGGGACATAAAACACATCATGGGCAGACCCTTATATCCCCGACACAAAAACACATAAGGGGGGACCCTTATATCCCTGACACAAAAACACATAAGGGGGGACCCTTATATCCCCGACATAAAAACACATAAGGGGGGACCCTTATATCCCCGACATAAAAACTCATAAGGGGGGACCCTTATATCCCCGACATAAAAACACATAAGGGGAGACCCTTATATCTGGGGTTTAAAACACATAAGGGGGGATGCTTATATCCGGGACATGAAACACATAATGGTCAGACCCTTATATCCCCGACATAAAAACACATAAGGGGGGACCCTTATATCCCCGACATAAAAACATATAAGGGGGGACCCTTATATCCCCGACATAAAAACACATAAGGGGGACCCTTATATCCGGGACATGAAACACATCATGGGCAGACCCTTATATCCGGGACATGAAACACATCATGGGCAGACCCTTATATCCTGGACATGAAACACATCATGGGCAGACCCTTATATCCGGGACATGAAACACATAAGGAGCGACCCTTATATCCCCGACACAAAAACACATAAGGGGGACCCTTATATCCGGGACATAAAAACACATAAGGGGGGACCCTTATATCCGGGACATAAAAACACATAAGGGGGGACCCTTATATCCCCGACATAAAAACACATAAGGGGGGACCCTTATATCCGGGACATAAAAACACAGAAGGGGGGACCCTTATATCCGGGACATAAAGACACATAAGGGGGACCCCTATATCCGGGACATGAAACACATCATGGGCAGACCCTTATATCCGGGACATGAAACACATCATGGGCAGACCCTTATATCTGGGACGTGAAACACATAATGGGCAGACCCTTATATCCGGGACATGAAACACATAAGGGGGACCCTTATATCCCCGACACAAAAACACATAAGGGGGGACCCTTATATCCGGGACATAAAAACACATAAGGGGGGACCCTTATATCCGGGACATAAAACCACATAAGGGGGACCCTTATATCCCCAACATAAAAACACATAAGGGGGGACCCTTATATCCCCGACATAAAAACACATAAGGGGGGACCCTTATATCCCCGACATAAAAACACATAAGGGGGGACCCTTATATCCGGGACATGAAACACATCATGGGCAGACCCTTATATCCGGGACATGAAACACATAAGGGGGGACCCTTATGTCCGGGACATAAAAATACATAAGGGGGGACCCTTATATCCCCAACATAAAAACACATAAGGGGGGACGCTTATATCCGGGACATGAAACACATCATGGGCAGACCCTTATATCCGGGACATGAAACACATCATGGGCAGACCCTTATATCCGGGACATGAAACACATAAGGAGGGACCCTTATATCCCCGACACAAAAACACATAAGGGGGACCCTTATATCCGGGACATAAAAACACATAAGGGGGGACCCTTATATCCGGGACATAAAAACACATAAGGGGGGACCCTTATATCCCCGACATAAAAACACATAAGGGGGGACCCTTATATCCGGGACATAAAAACACAGAAGGGGGGACCCTTATATCCGGGACATAAAGACACATAAGGGGGACCCCTATATCCGGGACATGAAACACATCATGGGCAGACCCTTATATCCGGGACATGAAACACATCATGGGCAGACCCTTATATCTGGGACGTGAAACACATAATGGGCAGACCCTTATATCCGGGACATGAAACACATAAGGGGGACCCTTATATCCCCGACACAAAAACACATAAGGGGGGACCCTTATATCCGGGACATAAAAACACATAAGGGGGGAGCATTATATCCGGGACATAAAACCACATAAGGGGGACCCTTATATCCCCAACATAAAAACACATAAGGGGGGACCCTTATATCCCCGACATAAAAACACATAAGGGGGGACCCTTATATCCGGGACATGAAACACATACGTGGGAACCCTTATATCCGGGACTTAAAACACATAAGGGGGGACCCTTATATCCCTGACATAAAAACACATAAGGGGGGACCCTTATATCCGGGACATGAAACACATAATGGGCAGACCCTTATATCCGGGACATGAAACACATAATGGGCAGACCCTTATATCCCCGACATAAAAACACATAAGGGGGGACACTTATATCCCCAACATAAAAACACATAAGGGGGGACCCTTATATCCCCGACATAAAAACACATAAGGGGGGACCCTTATATCCGGGACATGAAACACATACGTGGGAACCCTTATATCCGGGACTTAAAACACATAAGGGGGGACCCTTATATCCCTGACATAAAAACACATAAGGGGGGACCCTTATATCCGGGACATGAAACACATCATGGGCAGACCCTTATATCCGGGACATGAAACACATCATGGGCAGACCCTTATATCCGGGACATGAAACACATAAGGGGGAACCCTTATATCCCCAACATAAAAACACATAAGGGGGGACCCTTATATCCGGGACATGAAACACATAAGGGGGAACCCTTATATCCGGGACATGAAACACATCATGGGCAGACCCTTATATCCGGGACATGAAACACATCATGGGCAGACCCTTATATCCGGGACATGAAACACATAATGGGCAGACCCTTATATCCCCGACATAAAAACACATAAGGGGGGACCCTTATATCCCCGACATAAAAACACATAAGGGGGGACCCTTATATCCGGGACATAAAAACACATAAGGGGGGACCCTTATATCCGGGACATAAAAACACATAAGGGGGGACCCTTATATCCGGGACATAAAAACACATAAGGGGGGACCCTTATATCCCCGACATAAAAACACATAGGGGGGACCCTTATATCCGGGACATGAAACACATCATGGGCAGACCCTTATATCCGGGACATAAAACAAATAAGGGGGGACCCTTATATCCGGGACATAAAAACACATAAGGGGGGACCCTTATATCCCCAACATAAAAACACATAAGGGGGAACCCTTATATCCGGGACATGAAGCACATCATGGGCAGACCCTTATATCCGGGACATGAAACACATCATGGGCAGACCCTTATATCCGGGACATGAAACACATAAGGGGGAACCCTTATATCCGGGACATAAAACACATAAGGGGGGACCCTTATATCCCCGACACAAAAAAACATAAGGGGGGACCCTTATATCCCCGACATAAAAACACATAAGGGGGGACCCTTATATCCCCGACACAAAAACACATAAGGAGGGACCCTTATATCCCCGACATAAAAACACATAAGGGGGGACCCTTATATCCCCGACATAAAAACACATAAGGGGGGACCCTTAAATCCGGGGTTTAAAACACATAAGGGGGGATGCTTATATCCGGGACATGAAACACATAATGGTCAGACCCTTTTATCCCCGACATAAAAACACATAAGGGGGGCATCTTATATACCCAACATAAAAACACATAAGGGGGGACCCTTATATCACCGACATAAAAACACATAAGGGGGGACCCTTATATCCGGGGTTTAAAACACATAAGGGGGGACCCTTATATCCGGGACATGAAACACATAATGGTCAGACCCTTATATCCCCGACATAAAAACACATAAGGGAGGACCCTTATATACCCAACATAAAAACACATAAGGGGGGACCCTTATATCCCCGATATACAAACACATAAGGGGGGACCCTTATATCCGGGACATGAAACGCATCATTGGCAGACTCTTATATCCGGGACATGAAACACATAAGGGGGGACCCTTATATCCGGGACATAAAAATACATAAGGGGGGACCCTTATATCCCCGACATAAAAACACATAAGGGGGGACTCTTATATCCGGGACATGAAACACATCATGGGCAGACCCTTATATCCGGGACATGAAACACATCATGGGCAGACCCTTATATCCGGGACATGAAACACATAAGGGGGAACCCTTATATCCAGGACTTAAAACACAAAAGGGGGGACCCTTATATCCCTGACACAAAAACACATAAGGGGGGACCCTTAAATCCCCGACATAAAAACACATAAGGGGGGACCCTTATATCCCCGACATAAAAACACATAAGGGGGACCCTTATATCCCCGACATAAAAACACATAAGGGGGGACCCTTATATCCGGGGTTTAAAACACATAAGGGGGGACCCTTATATCCAGGACATGAAATACATAATGGTCAGACCCTTATATCCCTGACATAAAAACACATAAGGGGGGACCCTTATATCCCCGACATAAAAACACATAAGGGGGGACCCTTATATCCCCGACATAAAAACACATAATGGGGAACCCTTATATCCGGGGTTTAAAACACATAAGGGGGGACCCTTATATCTGGGACATGAAACACATAATGGTCAGACCTTTATATCCCCGACATAAAAACACATAAGGGGGGACCCTTATATCCGGGACATAAAAACACATAAGGGGGGACCCTTATATCCCCAACATAAAAACACATAAGGGGGGACCCTTATATCCCAGACATAAAAACACATAAGGGGGGACCCTTATATCCCCGACATCAAAAAACATAAGGGGGGACCCTTATATCCGGGACATGAAACACATCATGGGCAGACCCTTATATCCGGGACATAAAAACACATAAGCGGGGACCCTTATATCCGGGACATAAAAACACATAAGGGGGGACCCTTATATCCGGGACATAAAAACACATAAGGGGGGACCCTTATATCCCCGACATAAAAACATAAGGGGGACCCTTATATCCGGGACATGAAACACATAATGGGCAGACCCTTATATCCCCGACATAAAAACACATAAGGGGGGACCCTTATATCCGGGACATGAAACACATCATGGGCAGACCCTTATATCCAGGACATGAAACACAACATGGGCAGACCCTTATATCCGGGACATGAAACACATCTTGGGCAGACCCTTATATCCGGAACATGAAACACATAATGGGCAGACCCTTATATCCGGGACATGAAACACATAAGGGGGGACCCTTATATCCCCGACATAAAAACACATAAGGGGGGGACCCTTATATCCCCGACATAAAAACACATAAGGGGGGACCCTTATATCCGGGACATAAAAACACATAAGCGGGGACCCTTATATCCGGGACATAAAAACACATAAGGGGGGACCCTTATATCCGGGACATAAAAACACATAAGGGGGGACCCTTATATCCCTGACATAAAAACATAAGAGGGACCCTTATATCCGGGACATGAAACACATAATGGGCAGACCCTTATATCCCCGACATAAAAACACATAAGGGGGGACCCTTATATCCGGGACATGAAACACATCATGGGCAGACCCTTATATCCGGGACATGAAACACATCATGGGCAGACCCTTATATCCGGGACATGAAACACATAAGGGGGAACCCTTATATCCCCAACATAAAAACTATAAGGGGGGACCCTTATATCCGGGACATGAAACACATCATGGGCAGACCCTTATATCCCCGACACAAAAACACATAAGGGGGGACCCTTATATCCCCGACATAAAAACACATAAGGGGGGACCCTTATATCCCCGACATAAAAACACATAAGGGGGGACCCTTATATCCCCGACATAAAAACTCATAAGGGGGGACCCTTATATCCCCGACATAAAAACACATAAGGGGAGACCCTTATATCTGGGGTTTAAAACACATAAGGGGGGATGCTTATATCCGGGACATGAAACACATAATGGTCAGACCCTTATATCCCCGACATAAAAACACATAAGGGGGGACCCTTATATCCCCGACATAAAAACATATAAGGGGGGACCCTTATATCCCCGACATAAAAACACATAAGGGGGACCCTTATATCCGGGACATGAAACACATCATGGGCAGACCCTTATATCCGGGACATGAAACACATCATGGGCAGACCCTTATATCCTGGACATGAAACACATCATGGGCAGACCCTTATATCCGGGACATGAAACACATAAGGAGGGACCCTTATATCCCCGACACAAAAACACATAAGGGGGACCCTTATATCCGGGACATAAAAACACATAAGGGGGGACCCTTATATCCGGGACATAAAAACACATAAGGGGGGACCCTTATATCCCCGACATAAAAACACATAAGGGGGGACCCTTATATCCGGGACATAAAAACACAGAAGGGGGGACCCTTATATCCCCGACATAAAGACACATAAGGGGGACCCCTATATCCGGGACATGAAACACATCATGGGCAGACCCTTATATCCGGGACATGAAACACATCATGGGCAGACCCTTATATCTGGGACGTGAAACACATAATGGGCAGACCCTTATATCCGGGACATGAAACACATAAGGGGGACCCTTATATCCCCGACACAAAAACACATAAGGGGGGACCCTTATATCCGGGACATAAAAACACATAAGGGGGGACCCTTATATCCGGGACATAAAACCACATAAGGGGGACCCTTATATCCCCAACATAAAAACACATAAGGGGGGACCCTTATATCCCCGACATAAAAACACATAAGGGGGGACCCTTATATCCCCGACATAAAAACACATAAGGGGGGACCCTTATATCCGGGACATGAAACACATCATGGGCAGACCCTTATATCCGGGACATGAAACACATAAGGGGGGACCCTTATATCCAGGACATAAAAATACATAAGGGGGGACCCTTATATCCCCAACATAAAAACACATAAGGGGGGACGCTTATATCCGGGACATGAAACACATCATGGGCAGACCCTTATATCCGGGACATGAAACACATCATGGGCAGACCCTTATATCCGGGACATGAAACACATAATGGGCAGACTCTTATATCCGGGACATGAAACACATAAGGGGGGACCCTTATATCCCCGACACAAAAACACATAAGGGGGGACCCTTATATCCGGGACATAAAAACACATAAGGGGGGACCCTTTCATCCGGGACATAAAAACACATGAGGGGGGACCCTTATATCCCCGACATAAAAACACATAAGGGGGACCCTTATATCCCCGACATAAAAACACATAAGGGGGGACCCTTATATCCGGGACATGAAACACATAATGGGCAGACCCTTATATCCGGGACATGAAACACATAAGGGGGGACCCTTATATCCCCGACACAAAAACACATAAGGGGGGACCCTTATATCCGGGACATAAAAACACATAAGGGGGGACTCTTATATCCGGGACATAAAAACACATGAGAGGGTACCCTTATATCCCCGACATAAAAACACATAAGGGGGACCCTTATATCCCCGACATAAAAACACATAAGGGGGACCCTTATATCCGGAACATGAAACACATAATGGGCAGACCTTTATATCCGGGACATGAAACACATAAGGAGGGACCCTTATATCCCCGACATAAAAACACATAAGGGGGGGACCCTTATATCCCCGACATAAAAACACATAAGGGAGGACCCTTATATCCGGGACATAAAAACACATAAGCGGAGGCCCTTATATCCGGGACATAAAAACACATAAGGGGGGACCCTTATATCCGGGACATAAAAACACATAAGGGGGGACCCTTATATCCCCGACATAAAAACATAAGGGGGACCCTTATATCCAGGACATGAAACACATAATGGGCAGACCCTTATATCCCCGACATAAAAACACATAAGGGGGGACCCTTATATCCGGGACATGAAACACATCATGGGCAGATCCTTATATCCGGGACATGAAACACATCATGGGCAGACCCTTATATCCGGGACATGAAACACATCATGGGCAGACCCTTATATCCGGGACATGTAACACATAAGTGGGAACCCTTATATCCGGGACTTAAAACACATAAGGGGGGACCCTTATATCCGGGACATAAAAACACATAAGGGGGGACCCTTATATCCCTGACATAAAAACACATAAGGGGGGACCCTTATATCCAGGACATGAAACACATCATGGGCAGACCCTTATATCCGGGACATGAAACACATAATGGGCAGACCCTTATATCCCCGACATAAAAACACATAAGGGGGGACACTTATATCCCCAACATAAAAACACATAAGGGGGGACCCTTATATCCGGGACATGAAACACATCATGGGCAGACCCTTATATCCGGGACATGAAACGCATCATGGGCAGACCCTTATATCCGGGACATGAAACACATAAGGGGGAACCCTTATATCCCCAACATAAAAACACATAAGGCAGGACCCTTATATCCGGGACATGAAACACATAAGGGGGAACCCTTATATCCGGGACATGAAACACATCATGGGCAGACCCTTATATCCGGGACATGAAACACATAATGGGCAGACCCTTATATCCCCGACATAAAAACACATAAGGGGGGACCCTTATATCCGGGACATAAAAACACATAAGGGGGGACCCTTATATCCCTGACATAAAAACACATAAGGGGGGACCCTTATATCCCCGACATAAAAACACATAAGGGGGGACCCTTATATCCCCGACATAAAAACACATAAGGGGGGACCCTTATATCCGGGACATAAAAACACATAAGGGGGGACCCTTATATCCGGGACATAAAAACACATAAGGGGGGACCCTTATATCCGGGACATAAAAACACATAAGGGGGGACCCTTATATCCCCGACATAAAAACACATAAGGGGGGACCCTTATATCCGGGACATGAAACACATCATGGGCAGACCCTTATATCCGGGACATAAAACAAATAAGGGGGGACCCTTATATCCGGGACATAAAAACACATAAGGGGGGACCCTTATATCCCCAACATAAAAACACATAAGGGGGAACCCTTATATCCGGGACATGAAACACATCATGGGCAGACCCTTATATCCGGAACATGAAACACATAATGGGCAGACCCTTATATCCGGGACATGAAACACATAAGGGGGAACCCTTATATCCCCGACACAAAAACACATAAGGGGGGACCCTTATATCCCCGACATAAAAACACATAAGGGGGGACCCTTATATCCCCGACACAAAAACACATAAGGGGGGACCCTTATATCCGGGACATAAAAACACATAAGGGGGGACCCTTATATCCGGGACATAAAAACACATAAGGGGGGACCCTTATACCCCCGACATAAAAACACATAAGGAGGGACCCTTATATCCCCGACATAAAAACACATAAGGGGGACCCTTATATCCGGGACATGAAACACATTATGGGCAGACCCTTATATCCGGAACATGAAACACATAATGGGCAGACCCTTATATCCGGGACATGAAACACATAAGGGGGGACCCTTATATCCCCGACATAAAAACACATAAGGGGGGGACCCTTATATCCCCGACATAAAAACACATAAGGGAGGTCCCCTTATATCCGGGACATAAAAACACATAAGCGGGGACCCTTATATCCGGGACATAAAAACACATAAGGGGAGACCCTTATATTCGGGACATAAAAACACATAAGGGGGACCCTTATATCCCTGACATAAAAACATAAGGGGGACCCTTATATCCGGGACATGAAACACATCATGGGCAGACCCTTATATCCGGGACATGAAACACATCATGGGCAGACCCTTATATCCGGGACATGAAACACATAAGGGGGAACCCTTATATCCCCAACATAAAAACTATAAGGGGGGACCCTTATATCCGGGACATGAAACACATCATGGGCAGACCCTTATATCCCCGACACAAAAACACATAAGGGGGGACCCTTATATCCCCGACATAAAAACACATAAGGGGGGACCCTTATATCCCCGACACAAAAACACATAAGGGGGGACCCTTATATCCCCGACATAAAAACACATAAGGGGGGACCCTTATATCCCCGACATAAAAACTCATAAGGGGGGACCCTTATATCCCCGACATAAAAACTCATAAGGGGGGACCCTTATATCCCCGACATAAAAACACATAAGGGGAGACCCTTATATCCGGGGTTTAAAACACATAAGGGGGGATGCTTATATCCGGGACATGAAACACATAATGGTCAGACCCTTATATCCCCGACATAAAAACACATAAGGGGGGACCCTTATATCCCCGACATAAAAACATATAAGGGGGGACCCTTATATCCCCGACATAAAAACACATAAGGGGGACCCTTATATCCGGGACATGAAACACATCATGGGCAGACCCTTATATCCGGGACATGAAACACATCATGGGCAGACCCTTATATCCTGGACATGAAACACATCATGGACAGACCCTTATATCCGGGACATGAAACACATAATGGGCAGACCCTTATATCCGGGACATGAAACACATAAGGGGGACCCTTATATCCGGGACATAAAAACACATAAGGTGGGACCCTTATATCCGGGACAAAAAAACACATAAGGGGGGACCCTTATATCCCCGACATAAAAACACATAAGGGGGGACCCTTATATCCGGGACATAAAAACACATAAGGGGGGACCCTTATATCCGGGATATAAAGACACATAAGGGGGACCCCTATATCCGGGACATGAAACACATCATGGGCAGACCCTTATATCCGGGACATGAAACACATCATGGGCAGACCCTTATATCTGGGACATGAAACACATAATGGGCAGACCCTTATATCCGGGACATGAAACACATAAGGGGGACGCTTATATCCCCGACACAAAAACACATAAGGGGGGACCCTTATATCCGGGACATAAAAACACATAAGGGGGGACCCTTATATCCGGGACATAAAACCACATAAGGGGGACCCTTATATCCCCAACATAAAAACACATAAGGGGGGACCCTTATATCCCCGACATAAAAACACATAAGGGGGGACCCTTATATCCCCGACATAAAAACACATAAGGGGGGACCCTTATATCCGGGACATGAAACACATCATGGGCAGACCCTTATATCCGGGACATGAAACACATAAGGGGGGACCCTTATATCCGGGACATAAAAATACATAAGGGGGTCCTTTATATCCCCAACATAAAAACACATAAGTGGGGACGCTTATATCCGGGACATGAAACACATCATGGGCAGACCCTTATATCCGGGACATGAAACACATCATGGGCAGACCCTTATATCCGGGACATGAAACACATAATGGGCAGACCCTTATATCCGGGACATGAAACACATAAGGGGGGACCCTTATATCCCCGACACAAAAACACATAAGGGGGGACCCTTATATCCGGGACATAAAAACACATAAGGGGGGACCCTTATATCCGGGACATAAAAACACATAAGGGGGGACCCTTATATCCGGGACATAAAAACACATAAGGGGGACCCTTATATCCCCGACAGAAAAACACATAAGGGGGGACCCTTATATCCGGGACATGAAACACATCATGGGCAGACCCTTATATCCGGAACATGAAACACATAATGGGCAGACCCTTATATCCGGGACATGAAACACATAAGGAGGGACCCTTATATCCCCGACATAAAAACACATAAGGGGGGGACCCTTATATCCCCGACATAAAAACACATAAGGGAGGACCCTTATATCCCCGACATAAAAACATAAGGGGGACCCTTATATCCGGGACATGAAACACATAATGGGCAGACCCTTATATCCCCGACATAAAAACACATAAGGGGGGACCCTTATATCCGGGACATGAAACACATCATGGGCAGATCCTTATATCCGGGACATGAAACACATCATGGGCAGACCCTTATATCCGGGACATGAAACACATCATGGGCAGACCCTTATATCCGGGACTAGAGTTGGGCCGAACCTCCGATTTTAGGTTCGCGAACCGGGTTCGCGAACTTCCGCGGAAGGTTCGGTTCGCGTTAAAGTTCGCGAACCGCAATAGACTTCAATGGGGATGCGAACTTTGAAAAAAAAAATAATTATGCTGGCCACAAAAGTGATGGAAAAGATGTTTCAAGTGGTCTAACACCTGGAGGGGGGCATGGCGGAGTGGGATACACGCCAAAAGTCCCCGGGAAAAATCTGGATTTGACGAAAAGCAGCGTTTTAAGGGCAGAAATCACATTGAATGCTAAATGACATGCCTAAAGTGCTTTAAAACATCTTGCATGTGTATACATCAATCAGGTAGTGTAATTAAGGTACTGCTTCACACTGACACACCAAACTCCACTGAACAGAACAGGTATGCAGTGGCGGGTTCACTAAACAGGTATACAGTGGCGGGTCCACTGAACAGAACAGGTATGCAGTGGCGGGTTCACAGAACAGGTATGCAGTGGCAGCAGGATCACTGAACAGGTATGCAGTGGTGGGTGGGTTCACAGAACAGGTATGCAGTGGTGGGTTCACAGAACAGGTATGCAGTGGCAGGATCACTGAACAGGTATGCAGTGGTGGTGGGTGGGTTCACAGAACAAGTATGCAGTGGCAGGATCACTGAACAGGTATGCAGTGGTGGGTGGGTTCACAGAACAGGTATGCAGTGGCAGCAGGATCACTGAACAGGTATGCAGTGGTGGGTGGGTTCACAGAACAGGTATGCAGTGGCAGGATCACTGAACAGGTATGCAGTGGTGGTGGGTGGGTTCACAGAACAGGTATGCAGTGGCAGGATCACTGAACAGGTATGCAGTGGTGGTGGGTGGGTTCACAGAACAAGTATGCAGTGGCAGGATCACTGAACAGGTATGCAGTGGTGGGTGGGTTCACAGAACAGGTATGCAGTGGCAGGATCACTGAACAGGTATGCAGTGGTGGTGGGTGGGTTCACAGAACAGGTATGCAGTGGCAGGGTCACTGAACAGGTATGCAGTGGCAGGATCACAGTACAGGTATGCAGTGGGCTGAGGGCTCACTGAACAGAACAGGTACGTAGCCAGGAAGAAGTTAAGCCTAACTAATCTTTCCCTATATGAGAGACTGCAGCAGCTCGCCCTACTCTCACTAATGCAGGCACACGAGTGGCCGTAATGGCCGCCGCTGCCTGCCTTATATAAGGGGGGTGGGGCTCCAGGGGCTAGTGTAGCCTAATTGGCTACACTGGGCCTGCTGACTGTGATGTAGAGGGTCAAAGTTGACCCTCAGGTGCATTATGGGGCGAACCGAACTTCTTCCGCAAAACGTTCGCGTGCGGTACCCGCACGCGAACCACCTAAGTTCGCGCGAACCACGTTCGCCGGCGAACCGTTCGGCCCAACTCTATCCGGGACATGTAACACATAAGGGGGAACCCTTATATCCCCAACATAAAAACACATAAGGGGGGACCCTTATATCCGGGACATGAAACACATAAGTGGGAACCCTTATATCCGGGACTTAAAACACATAAGGGGGGACCCTTATATCCGGGACATAAAAACACATAAGGGGGGACCCTTATATCCCTGACATAAAAACACATAAGGGGGGACCCTTATATCCGGGACATGAAACACATCATGGGCAGACCCTAATATCCGGGACATGAAACACATAATGGGCAGACCCTTATATCCCCGACATAAAAACACATAAGGGGGGACACTTATATCCCCAACATAAAAACACATAAGGGGGGACTCTTATATCCGGGACATGAAACACATCATGGGCAGACCCTTATATCCGGGACATGAAACACATCATGGGCAGACCCTTATATCCGGGACATGAAACACATAAGGGGGAACCCTTATATCCCCAACATAAAAACACATAAGGGGGGACCCTTATATCCGGGACATGAAACACATAAGGGGGAACCCTTATATCCAGGACATGAAACACATCATGGGCAGACCCTTTTATCCGGGACATGAAACACATCATGGGCAGACCCTTATATCCGGGACATGAAACACATAATGGGCAGACCCTTATATCCCCGACATAAAAACACATAAGGGGGGACCCTTATATCCGGGACACAAAAACACATAAGGGGGGACCCTTATATCCCCGACATAAAAACACATAAGGGGGGACCCTTATATCCCCGACATAAAAACACATAAGGGGGGACCCTTGTATCCCCGACATAAAAACACATAAGGGGGGACCCTTATATCCGGGACATAAAAACACATAAGGGGGGACCCTTATATCCGGGACATAAAAACACATAAGGGGGACCCTTATATCCCCGACATAAAAACACATAAGGGGGGACCCTTATATCCGGGACATGAAACACATCATGGGCAGACCCTTATATCCGGGACATAAAACAAATAAGGGGGGACCCTTATATCCGGGACATAAAAACACATAAGGGGGGACCCTTATATCCCCAACATAAAAACACATAAGGGGGAACCCTTATATCCGGGACATGAAACACATCATGGGCAGACCCTTATATCCGGGACATGAAACACATCATGGGCAGACCCTTATATCCGGGACATGAAACACATAAGGGGGAACCCTTATATCCGGGACATAAAACACATAAGGGGGGACCCTTATATCCCCGACACAAAAAAAAAAAAAGGGAGGACCCTTATATCCCCGACATAAAAACACATAAGGGGGGACCCTTATATCCCCGACACAAAAACACATAAGGGGGGACCCTTATATCCCCGACATAAAAACACATAAGGGGGGACCCTTATATCCCCGACATAAAAACACATAAGGGGGGACCCTTATATCCGGGGTTTAAAACACATAAGGGGGGATGCTTATATTCGGGACATGAAACACATAATGGTCAGACCCTTTTATCCCCGACATAAAAACACATAAGGGGGGCATCTTATATCCCCAACATAAAAACACATAAGGGGGGACCCTTATATCCCCGACATAAAAACACATAAGGGGGGACCCTTATATCCGGGGTTTAAAACACATAAGGGGGGACCCTTATATCCGGGACATGAAACACATAATGGTCAGACCCTTATATCCCCGACATAAAAACACATAAGGGGGGACCCTTATATCCGGGTTATAAAAACACATAAGGGGGGACCCTTATATCCCCAACATAAAAACACATAAGGGGGGACCCTTATATCCCCGACATAAAAACACATAAGGGGGGACCCTTATATCCGGGACATGAAACGCATCATGGGCAGACCCTTATATCCGGGACATGAAACACATAAGGGGGGACCCTTATATCCGGGACATAAAAATACATAAGGGGGGACCCTTATATCCCCAACATAAAAAAAACATAAGGGGGGACCCTTATATCCGGGACATGAAACACATCATGGGCAGACCCTTATATCCGGGACATGAAACACATCATGGGCAGACCCTTATATCCGGGACATGAAACACATAAGGGGGAACCCTTATATCCAGGACTTAAAACACAAAAGGGGGGACCCTTATATCCCTGACACAAAAACACATAAGGGGGGACCCTTAAATCCCTGACATAAAAACACATAAGGGGGGACCCTTATATCCCCGACATAAAAACACATAAGGGGGGACCCTTATATCCGGGGTTTAAAACACATAAGGGGGGACCCTTATATCCGGGACATGAAATACATAATGGTCAGACCCTTATATCCCTGACATAAAAACACATAAGGGGGGACCCTTATATCCCCGACATAAAAACACATAAGGGGGGACCCTTATATCCCCGACATAAAAACACATAAGGGGGGACCCTTATATCCGGGACATGAAACACATAAGTGGGAACCCTTATATCCGGGACTTAAAACACATAATGGTCAGACCCTTATATCCCCGACATAAAAACACATAAGGGGGGACCCTTATATCCGGGACATAAAAACACATAAGGGGGGACCCTTATATCCCAAACATAAAAACACATAAGGGGGGACCCTTATATCCCAGACATAAAAACACATAAGGGGGGACCCTTATATCCACGACATAAAAACACATAAGGGGGGACCCTTATATCCGGGATATGAAACACATCATGGGCAGACCCTTATATCCGGGACATAAAAACACATAAGCGGGGACCCTTATATCCGGGACATAAAAACACATAAGGGGGGACCCTTATATCCGGGACATAAAAACACATAAGGGGGGACCCTTATATCCCCGACATGAAAACATAAGGGGGACCCTTATATCCGGGACATGAAACACATAATGGGCAGACCCTTATATCCCCGACATAAAAACACATAAGGGGGGACCCTTATATCCGGGACATGAAACACATCATGGGCAGACCCTTATATCCGGGACATGAAACACATAATGGGCAGACCCTTATATCCGGGACATGAAACACATAAGGGGGGACCCTTATATCCGGGACATAAAAACACATCCCCGACACAAAAACACATAAGGGGGGACCCTTATATCCCCGACATAAAAACACATAAGGGGGGACTCTTATATCCCCGACACAAAAACACATAAGGGGGGTCCCTTATATCCGGGACATAAAAACACATAAGGGGGGACCCTTATATCCGGGACATAAAAACACATAAGGGGGGACCCTTATATCCGGGACATGAAACACATTATAGGCAGACCCCTATATCCGGAACATGAAACACATAATGGGCAAACCCTTATATCCGGGACATGAAACACATAAGGGGGGACCCTTATATCCCCGACATAAAAACACAAAAGGGGGGGACCCTTATATCCCCGACATGAAAACACATAAGGGAGGACCCTTATATCCGGGACATAAAAACACATAAGCGGGGACCCTTATATCCGGGACATAAAAACACATAAGGGGGGACCCTTATATCCGGACATAAAAACACATAAGGGGTGACCCTTATATCCCTGACATAAAAACATAAGGGGGACCCTTATATCCGGGACATGAAACACATAATGGGTAGACCCTTATATCCCCGACATAAAAACACATAAGGGGGGACCCTTATATTCGGGACATGAAACACATCATGGGCAGACCCTTATATCCGGGACATGAAACACATCATGGGCAGACCCTTATATCCGGGACATGAAACACATAAGGGGGAACCCTTATATCCCCAACATAAAAACTATAAGGGGGGACCCTTATATCTGGGACATGAAACACATCATGGGCAGACACTTATATCCCCGACACAAAAACACATAAGGGGGGACCCTTATATCCCCGACATAAAAACACATAAGGGGGGACCCTTTTATCCCCGACACAAAAATACATAAGGGGGGACCCTTATATCCCCGACATAAAAACACATAAGGGGGGACCCTTATATCCCCGACATAAAAACTCATAAGGTGGGACCCTTATATCCCCGACATAAAAACACATAAGGGGAGACCCTTATATCCGGGGTTTAAAACACATAAGGGGGGATGCTTATATCCGGGACATGAAACACATAATGGTCAGACCCCTATATCCCCGACATAAAAACACATAAGGGGGGACCCTAATATCCCCGACATAAAAACATATAAGGGGGGACCCTTATATCCCCGACATAAAAACACATAAGGGGGACCCTTATATCCGGGACATGAAACACATCATGGGCAGACCCTTATATCCGGGACATGAAACACATCATGGGCAGACCCTTATATCCTGGACATGAAACACATCATTGGCAGACCCTTATATCCGGGACATGAAACACATAAGGAGGGACCCTTATATCCCCGACACAAAAACACATAAGGGGGACCCTTATATCCGGGACATAAAAACACATAAGGGGGACCCTTATATCCGGGACATAGAAACACATAAGGGGGGACCCTTATATCCGGGACATAAAAACACATAAGGGGGGACCCTTATATCCCCGACATAAAAACACATAAGGGGGGACCCTTATATCCGGGACATAAAAACACATAAGGGGGGACCCTTATATCCGGGACATAAAGACACATAAGGGGGACCCCTATATCCGGGACATGAAACACATAATGGGCAGACCCTTATATCCCCGACATAAAAACACATAAGGGGGGACCCTTATATCCGGGACATGAAACACATCATGGGCAGACCCTTATATCCGGGACATGAAACACATCATGGGCAGACCCTTATATCCGGGACATGAAACACATAATGGGCAGACCCTTATATCCGGGACATGAAACACATAAGGGGGGACCCTTATATCCGGGACATAAAAACACATCCCCGACACAAAAACACATAAGGGGGGACCCTTATATCCCCGACATAAAAACACATAAGGGGGGACTCTTATATCCCCGACACAAAAACACATAAGGGGGGACCCTTATATCCGGGACATAAAAACACATAAGGGGGGACCCTTATATCCGGGACATAAAAACACATAAGGGGGGACCCTTATATCCGGGACATGAAACACATTATGGGCAGACCCTTATATCCGGAACATGAAACACATAATGGGCAAACCCTTATATCCGGGACATGAAACACATAAGGGGGGACCCTTATATCCCCGACATAAAAACACATAAGGGGGGACCCTTATATCCGGGACATAAAAACACATAAGGGGGGACCCTTATATCCGGGACATAAAACCACATAAGGGGGACCCTTATATCCCCAACATAAAAACGCATAAGGGGGGACCCTTATATCCCCGACATAAAAACACAAAAGGGGGGACCCTTATATCCCCGACATAAAAACACATAAGGGGGGACCCTTATATCCGGGACATGAAACACATCATGGGCAGACCCTTATATCCGGGACATGAAACACATAAGGGGGGACCCTTATATCCGGGACATAAAAATACATAAGGGGGGACCCTTATATCCCCAACATAAAAACACATAAGGGGGGACGCTTATATCCGGGACATGAAACACATCATGGGCAGACCCTTATATCCGGGACATGAAACACATCATGGGCAGACCCTTATATCCGGGACATGAAACACATAAGTGGAACCCTTATATCCAGGACTTAAAACACAAAAGGGGGGACCCTTATATCCCTGACACAAAAACACATAAGGGGGGACCCTTAAATCCCCGACATAAAAACACATAAGGGGGGACCCTTATATCCCCGACATAAAAACACATAAGGGGGGACCCTTATATCCCCGACATAAAAACACATAATGGGGGACCCTTATATCCGGGGTTTAAAACACATAAGGGGGGACCCTTATATCCGGGACATGAAACACATAATGGTCAGACCCTTATATCATTGACATAAAAACACATAAGGGGGGACCCTTATATCCCCGACATAAAAACACATAAGGTGGGACCCTTATATCCCCGACATAAAAACACATAATGGGGAACCCTTATATCCGGGGTTTAAAACACATAAGCGGGGACCCTTATATCCGGGACATGAAACACATAAGTGGAACCCTTATATCCAGGACTTAAAACACAAAAGGGGGGACCCTTATATCCCTGACACAAAAACACATAAGGGGGGACCCTTAAATCCCCGACATAAAAACACATAAGGGGGGACCCTTATATCCCCGACATAAAAACACATAAGGGGGGACCCTTATATCCCCGACATAAAAACACATAATGGGGGACCCTTATATCCGGGGTTTAAAACACATAAGGGGGGACCCTTATATCCGGGACATGAAACACATAATGGTCAGACCCTTATATCCCCGACATAAAAACATATAAGGGGGGACCCTTATATCCCCGACATAAAAACACATAAGGGGGACCCTTATATCCGGGACATGAAACACATCATGGGCAGACCCTTATATCCGGGACATGAAACACATAAGGGGGGACCCTTATCTCCGGGACATAAAACCACATAAGGGGGACCCTTATATCCCCAACATAAAAACACATAAGGGGGGACCCTTATATCCCCGCCATAAAAACACATAAGGGGGGACCCTTATATCCCCGACATAAAAACACATAAGGGGGGACCCTTATATCCGGGACATGAAACACATCATGGGCAGACCCTTATATCCGGGACATGAAACACATAAGGGGGGACCCTTATATCCGGGACATAAAAATACATAAGGGGGGACCCTTATATCCCCAACATAAAAACACATAAGGGGGGACGCTTATATCCGGGACATGAAACACATCATGGGCAGACCCTTATATCCGGGACATGAAACACATCATGGGCAGACCCTTATATCCGGGACATGAAACACATAAGGGGGAACCCTTATATCCAGGACTTAAAACACAAAAGGGGGGACCCTTATATCCCTGACACAAAAACACATAAGGGGGGACCCTTAAATCCCCGACATAAAAACACATAAGGGGGGACCCTTATATCCCCAACATAAAAACACATAAGGGGGGACCCTTATATCCGGGACATGAAACACATCATGGGCAGACCCTTATATCCGGGACATGAAACACATAAGGGGGAACCCTTATATCCCCAACATAAAAACACATAAGGCGGGACCCTTATATCCGGGACATGAAACACATAAGGGGGAACCCTTATATCCGGGACATGAAACACATCATGGGCAGACCCTTATATCCGGGACATGAAACACATCATGGGCAGACCCTTATATCCGGGACATGAAACACATAATGGGCAGACCCTTATATCCCCGACATAAAAACACATAAGGGGGGACCCTTATATCCGGGACATAAAAACACATAAGGGGGGACCCTTATATCCCCGACATAAAAACACATAAGGGGGGACCCTTATATCCCCGACATAAAAACACATAAGGGGGGACCCTTATATCCCCGACGTAAAAACACATAAGGGGGGACCCTTATATCCGGGACATAAAAACACATAAGGGGGGACCCTTATATCCGGGACATAAAAACACATAAGGGGGGACCCTTATATCCGGGACATAAAAACACATAAGGGGGGACCCTTATATCCCCGACATAAAAACACATAAGGGGGGACCCTTATATCCGGGACATGAAACACATCATGGGCAGACCCTTATATCCGGGACATAAAACAAATAAGGGGGGACCCTTATATCCGGGACATAAAAACACATAAGGGGGGACCCTTATATCCCCAACATAAAAACACATAAGGGGGAACCCTTATATCCGGGACATGAAACACATCATGGGCAGACCCTTATATCCGGAACATGAAACACATAATGGGCAGACCCTTATATCCGGGACATGAAACACATAAGGGGGAACCCTTATATCCCCGACACAAAAACACATAAGAGGGGACCCTTATATCCCCGACATAAAAACACATAAGGGGGGACCCTTATATCCCCGACACAAAAACACATAAGGGGGGACCCTTATATCCGGGACATAAAAACACATAAGGGGGGACCCTTATATCCGGGACATAAAAACACATAAGGGGGGACCCTTATACCCCCGACATAAAAACACATAAGGAGGGACCCTTATATCCCCGACATAAAAACACATAAGGGGGACCCTTATATCCGGGACATGAAACACATTATGGGCAGACCCTTATATCCGGAACATGAAACACATAATGGGCAGACCCTTATATCCGGGACATGAAACACATAAGGGGGGACCCTTATATCCCCGACATAAAAACACATAAGGGGGGACCCTTATATCCGGGACATGAAACACATCATGGGCAGACCCTTATATCCGGGACATAAAACAAATAAGGGGGGACCCTTATATCCGGGACATAAAAACACATAAGGGGGGACCCTTATATCCCCAACATAAAAACACATAAGGGGGAACCCTTATATCCGGGACATGAAACACATCATGGGCAGACCCTTATATCCGGAACATGAAACACATAATGGGCAGACCCTTATATCCGGGACATGAAACACATAAGGGGGAACCCTTATATCCCCGACACAAAAACACATAAGAGGGGACCCTTATATCCCCGACATAAAAACACATAAGGGGGGACCCTTATATCCCCGACACAAAAACACATAAGGGGGGACCCTTATATCCGGGACATAAAAACACATAAGGGGGGACCCTTATATCCGGGACATAAAAACACATAAGGGGGGACCCTTATACCCCCGACATAAAAACACATAAGGAGGGACCCTTATATCCCCGACATAAAAACACATAAGGGGGACCCTTATATCCGGGACATGAAACACATTATGGGCAGACCCTTATATCCGGAACATGAAACACATAATGGGCAGACCCTTATATCCGGGACATGAAACACATAAGGGGGGACCCTAATATCCCCGACATAAAAACACATAAGGGGGGGACCCTTATATCCCCGACATAAAAACACATAAGGGAGGTCCCCTTATATCCGGGACATAAAAACACATAAGCGGGGACCCTTATATCCGGGACATAAAAACACATAAGGGGAGACCCTTATATCCGGGACATAAAAACACATAAGGGGGGACCCTTATATCCCTGACATAAAAACATAAGGGGGACCCTTATATCCGGGACATGAAACACATAATGGGCAGACCCTTATATCCCCGACATAAAAACACATAAGGGGGGACCCTTATATCCGGGACATGAAACACATCATGGGCAGACCCTTATATCCGGGACATGAAACACATCATGGGCAGACCCTTATATCCGGGACATGAAACACATAAGGGGGAACCCTTATATCCAGGACTTAAAACACAAAAGGGGGGACCCTTATATCCCTGACACAAAAACACATAAGGGGGGACCCTTAAATCCCTGACATAAAAACACATAAGGGGGGACCCTTATATCCCCGACATAAAAACACATAAGGGGGGACCCTTATATCCGGGGTTTAAAACACATAAGGGGGGACCCTTATATCCGGGACATGAAATACATAATGGTCAGACCCTTATATCCCTGACATAAAAACACATAAGGGGGGACCCTTATATCCCCGACATAAAAACACATAAGGGGGGACCCTTATATCCCCGACATAAAAACACATAAGGGGGGACCCTTATATCCGGGACATGAAACACATAAGTGGGAACCCTTATATCCGGGACTTAAAACACATAATGGTCAGACCCTTATATCCCCGACATAAAAACACATAAGGGGGGACCCTTATATCCGGGACATAAAAACACATAAGGGGGGACCCTTATATCCCAAACATAAAAACACATAAGGGGGGACCCTTATATCCCAGACATAAAAACACATAAGGGGGGACCCTTATATCCACGACATAAAAACACATAAGGGGGGACCCTTATATCCGGGATATGAAACACATCATGGGCAGACCCTTATATCCGGGACATAAAAACACATAAGCGGGGACCCTTATATCCGGGACATAAAAACACATAAGGGGGGACCCTTATATCCGGGACATAAAAACACATAAGGGGGGACCCTTATATCCCCGACATGAAAACATAAGGGGGACCCTTATATCCGGGACATGAAACACATAATGGGCAGACCCTTATATCCCCGACATAAAAACACATAAGGGGGGACCCTTATATCCGGGACATGAAACACATCATGGGCAGACCCTTATATCCGGGACATGAAACACATAATGGGCAGACCCTTATATCCGGGACATGAAACACATAAGGGGGGACCCTTATATCCGGGACATAAAAACACATCCCCGACACAAAAACACATAAGGGGGGACCCTTATATCCCCGACATAAAAACACATAAGGGGGGACTCTTATATCCCCGACACAAAAACACATAAGGGGGGTCCCTTATATCCGGGACATAAAAACACATAAGGGGGGACCCTTATATCCGGGACATAAAAACACATAAGGGGGGACCCTTATATCCGGGACATGAAACACATTATAGGCAGACCCCTATATCCGGAACATGAAACACATAATGGGCAAACCCTTATATCCGGGACATGAAACACATAAGGGGGGACCCTTATATCCCCGACATAAAAACACAAAAGGGGGGGACCCTTATATCCCCGACATGAAAACACATAAGGGAGGACCCTTATATCCGGGACATAAAAACACATAAGCGGGGACCCTTATATCCGGGACATAAAAACACATAAGGGGGGACCCTTATATCCGGACATAAAAACACATAAGGGGTGACCCTTATATCCCTGACATAAAAACATAAGGGGGACCCTTATATCCGGGACATGAAACACATAATGGGTAGACCCTTATATCCCCGACATAAAAACACATAAGGGGGGACCCTTATATTCGGGACATGAAACACATCATGGGCAGACCCTTATATCCGGGACATGAAACACATCATGGGCAGACCCTTATATCCGGGACATGAAACACATAAGGGGGAACCCTTATATCCCCAACATAAAAACTATAAGGGGGGACCCTTATATCTGGGACATGAAACACATCATGGGCAGACACTTATATCCCCGACACAAAAACACATAAGGGGGGACCCTTATATCCCCGACATAAAAACACATAAGGGGGGACCCTTTTATCCCCGACACAAAAATACATAAGGGGGGACCCTTATATCCCCGACATAAAAACACATAAGGGGGGACCCTTATATCCCCGACATAAAAACTCATAAGGTGGGACCCTTATATCCCCGACATAAAAACACATAAGGGGAGACCCTTATATCCGGGGTTTAAAACACATAAGGGGGGATGCTTATATCCGGGACATGAAACACATAATGGTCAGACCCCTATATCCCCGACATAAAAACACATAAGGGGGGACCCTAATATCCCCGACATAAAAACATATAAGGGGGGACCCTTATATCCCCGACATAAAAACACATAAGGGGGACCCTTATATCCGGGACATAAAACACATCATGGGCAGACCCTTATATCCGGGACATGAAACACATCATGGGCAGACCCTTATATCCTGGACATGAAACACATCATTGGCAGACCCTTATATCCGGGACATGAAACACATAAGGAGGGACCCTTATATCCCCGACACAAAAACACATAAGGGGGACCCTTATATCCGGGACATAAAAACACATAAGGGGGACCCTTATATCCGGGACATAGAAACACATAAGGGGGGACCCTTATATCCGGGACATAAAAACACATAAGGGGGGACCCTTATATCCCCGACATAAAAACACATAAGGGGGGACCCTTATATCCGGGACATAAAAACACATAAGGGGGGACCCTTATATCCGGGACATAAAGACACATAAGGGGGACCCCTATATCCGGGACATGAAACACATAATGGGCAGACCCTTATATCCCCGACATAAAAACACATAAGGGGGGACCCTTATATCCGGGACATGAAACACATCATGGGCAGACCCTTATATCCGGGACATGAAACACATCATGGGCAGACCCTTATATCCGGGACATGAAACACATAATGGGCAGACCCTTATATCCGGGACATGAAACACATAAGGGGGGACCCTTATATCCGGGACATAAAAACACATCCCCGACACAAAAACACATAAGGGGGGACCCTTATATCCCCGACATAAAAACACATAAGGGGGGACTCTTATATCCCCGACACAAAAACACATAAGGGGGGACCCTTATATCCGGGACATAAAAACACATAAGGGGGGACCCTTATATCCGGGACATAAAAACACATAAGGGGGGACCCTTATATCCGGGACATGAAACACATTATGGGCAGACCCTTATATCCGGAACATGAAACACATAATGGGCAAACCCTTATATCCGGGACATGAAACACATAAGGGGGGACCCTTATATCCCCGACATAAAAACACATAAGGGGGGACCCTTATATCCGGGACATAAAAACACATAAGGGGGGACCCTTATATCCGGGACATAAAACCACATAAGGGGGACCCTTATATCCCCAACATAAAAACGCATAAGGGGGGACCCTTATATCCCCGACATAAAAACACAAAAGGGGGGACCCTTATATCCCCGACATAAAAACACATAAGGGGGGACCCTTATATCCGGGACATGAAACACATCATGGGCAGACCCTTATATCCGGGACATGAAACACATAAGGGGGGACCCTTATATCCGGGACATAAAAATACATAAGGGGGGACCCTTATATCCCCAACATAAAAACACATAAGGGGGGACGCTTATATCCGGGACATGAAACACATCATGGGCAGACCCTTATATCCGGGACATGAAACACATCATGGGCAGACCCTTATATCCGGGACATGAAACACATAAGTGGAACCCTTATATCCAGGACTTAAAACACAAAAGGGGGGACCCTTATATCCCTGACACAAAAACACATAAGGGGGGACCCTTAAATCCCCGACATAAAAACACATAAGGGGGGACCCTTATATCCCCGACATAAAAACACATAAGGGGGGACCCTTATATCCCCGACATAAAAACACATAATGGGGGACCCTTATATCCGGGGTTTAAAACACATAAGGGGGGACCCTTATATCCGGGACATGAAACACATAATGGTCAGACCCTTATATCCCTGACATAAAAACACATAAGGGGGGACCCTTATATCCCCGACATAAAAACACATAAGGTGGGACCCTTATATCCCCGACATAAAAACACATAATGGGGAACCCTTATATCCGGGGTTTAAAACACATAAGCGGGGACCCTTATATCCGGGACATGAAACACATAAGTGGAACCCTTATATCCAGGACTTAAAACACAAAAGGGGGGACCCTTATATCCCTGACACAAAAACACATAAGGGGGGACCCTTAAATCCCCGACATAAAAACACATAAGGGGGGACCCTTATATCCCCGACATAAAAACACATAAGGGGGGACCCTTATATCCCCGACATAAAAACACATAATGGGGGACCCTTATATCCGGGGTTTAAAACACATAAGGGGGGACCCTTATATCCGGGACATGAAACACATAATGGTCAGACCCTTATATCCCCGACATAAAAACATATAAGGGGGGACCCTTATATCCCCGACATAAAAACACATAAGGGGGACCCTTATATCCGGGACATGAAACACATCATGGGCAGACCCTTATATCCGGGACATGAAACACATAAGGGGGGACCCTTATCTCCGGGACATAAAACCACATAAGGGGGACCCTTATATCCCCAACATAAAAACACATAAGGGGGGACCCTTATATCCCCGCCATAAAAACACATAAGGGGGGACCCTTATATCCCCGACATAAAAACACATAAGGGGGGACCCTTATATCCGGGACATGAAACACATCATGGGCAGACCCTTATATCCGGGACATGAAACACATAAGGGGGGACCCTTATATCCGGGACATAAAAATACATAAGGGGGGACCCTTATATCCCCAACATAAAAACACATAAGGGGGGACGCTTATATCCGGGACATGAAACACATCATGGGCAGACCCTTATATCCGGGACATGAAACACATCATGGGCAGACCCTTATATCCGGGACATGAAACACATAAGGGGGAACCCTTATATCCAGGACTTAAAACACAAAAGGGGGGACCCTTATATCCCTGACACAAAAACACATAAGGGGGGACCCTTAAATCCCCGACATAAAAACACATAAGGGGGGACCCTTATATCCCCAACATAAAAACACATAAGGGGGGACCCTTATATCCGGGACATGAAACACATCATGGGCAGACCCTTATATCCGGGACATGAAACACATCATGGGCAGACCCTTATATCCGGGACATGAAACACATAAGGGGGAACCCTTATATCCCCAACATAAAAACACATAAGGCGGGACCCTTATATCCGGGACATGAAACACATAAGGGGGAACCCTTATATCCGGGACATGAAACACATCATGGGCAGACCCTTATATCCGGGACATGAAACACATCATGGGCAGACCCTTATATCCGGGACATGAAACACATAATGGGCAGACCCTTATATCCCCGACATAAAAACACATAAGGGGGGACCCTTATATCCGGGACATAAAAACACATAAGGGGGGACCCTTATATCCCCGACATAAAAACACATAAGGGGGGACCCTTATATCCCCGACATAAAAACACATAAGGGGGGACCCTTATATCCCCGACGTAAAAACACATAAGGGGGGACCCTTATATCCGGGACATAAAAACACATAAGGGGGGACCCTTATATCCGGGACATAAAAACACATAAGGGGGGACCCTTATATCCGGGACATAAAAACACATAAGGGGGGACCCTTATATCCCCGACATAAAAACACATAAGGGGGGACCCTTATATCCGGGACATGAAACACATCATGGGCAGACCCTTATATCCGGGACATAAAACAAATAAGGGGGGACCCTTATATCCGGGACATAAAAACACATAAGGGGGGACCCTTATATCCCCAACATAAAAACACATAAGGGGGAACCCTTATATCCGGGACATGAAACACATCATGGGCAGACCCTTATATCCGGAACATGAAACACATAATGGGCAGACCCTTATATCCGGGACATGAAACACATAAGGGGGAACCCTTATATCCCCGACACAAAAACACATAAGAGGGGACCCTTATATCCCCGACATAAAAACACATAAGGGGGGACCCTTATATCCCCGACACAAAAACACATAAGGGGGGACCCTTATATCCGGGACATAAAAACACATAAGGGGGGACCCTTATATCCGGGACATAAAAACACATAAGGGGGGACCCTTATACCCCCGACATAAAAACACATAAGGAGGGACCCTTATATCCCCGACATAAAAACACATAAGGGGGACCCTTATATCCGGGACATGAAACACATTATGGGCAGACCCTTATATCCGGAACATGAAACACATAATGGGCAGACCCTTATATCCGGGACATGAAACACATAAGGGGGGACCCTAATATCCCCGACATAAAAACACATAAGGGGGGGACCCTTATATCCCCGACATAAAAACACATAAGGGAGGTCCCCTTATATCCGGGACATAAAAACACATAAGCGGGGACCCTTATATCCGGGACATAAAAACACATAAGGGGAGACCCTTATATCCGGGACATAAAAACACATAAGGGGGGACCCTTATATCCCTGACATAAAAACATAAGGGGGACCCTTATATCCGGGACATGAAACACATAATGGGCAGACCCTTATATCCCCGACATAAAAACACATAAGGGGGGACCCTTATATCCGGGACATGAAACACATCATGGGCAGACCCTTATATCCGGGACATGAAACACATCATGGGCAGACCCTTATATCCGGGACATGAAACACATAAGGGGGAACCCTTATATCCAGGACTTAAAACACAAAAGGGGGGACCCTTATATCCCTGACACAAAAACACATAAGGGGGGACCCTTAAATCCCTGACATAAAAACACATAAGGGGGGACCCTTATATCCCCGACATAAAAACACATAAGGGGGGACCCTTATATCCGGGGTTTAAAACACATAAGGGGGGACCCTTATATCCGGGACATGAAATACATAATGGTCAGACCCTTATATCCCTGACATAAAAACACATAAGGGGGGACCCTTATATCCCCGACATAAAAACACATAAGGGGGGACCCTTATATCCCCGACATAAAAACACATAAGGGGGGACCCTTATATCCGGGACATGAAACACATAAGTGGGAACCCTTATATCCGGGACTTAAAACACATAATGGTCAGACCCTTATATCCCCGACATAAAAACACATAAGGGGGGACCCTTATATCCGGGACATAAAAACACATAAGGGGGGACCCTTATATCCCAAACATAAAAACACATAAGGGGGGACCCTTATATCCCAGACATAAAAACACATAAGGGGGGACCCTTATATCCACGACATAAAAACACATAAGGGGGGACCCTTATATCCGGGATATGAAACACATCATGGGCAGACCCTTATATCCGGGACATAAAAACACATAAGCGGGGACCCTTATATCCGGGACATAAAAACACATAAGGGGGGACCCTTATATCCGGGACATAAAAACACATAAGGGGGGACCCTTATATCCCCGACATGAAAACATAAGGGGGACCCTTATATCCGGGACATGAAACACATCATGGGCAGACCCTTATATCCGGGACATGAAACACATAATGGGCAGACCCTTATATCCGGGACATGAAACACATAAGGGGGGACCCTTATATCCGGGACATAAAAACACATCCCCGACACAAAAACACATAAGGGGGGACCCTTATATCCCCGACATAAAAACACATAAGGGGGGACTCTTATATCCCCGACACAAAAACACATAAGGGGGGTCCCTTATATCCGGGACATAAAAACACATAAGGGGGGACCCTTATATCCGGGACATAAAAACACATAAGGGGGGACCCTTATATCCGGGACATGAAACACATTATAGGCAGACCCTTATATCCGGAACATGAAACACATAATGGGCAAACCCTTATATCCGGGACATGAAACACATAAGGGGGGACCCTTATATCCCCGACATAAAAACACAAAAGGGGGGGACCCTTATATCCCCGACATGAAAACACATAAGGGAGGACCCTTATATCCGGGACATAAAAACACATAAGCGGGGACCCTTATATCCGGGACATAAAAACACATAAGGGGGGACCCTTATATCCGGACATAAAAACACATAAGGGGTGACCCTTATATCCCTGACATAAAAACATAAGGGGGACCCTTATATCCGGGACATGAAACACATAATGGGTAGACCCTTATATCCCCGACATAAAAACACATAAGGGGGGACCCTTATATTCGGAACATGAAACACATCATGGGCAGACCCTTATATCCGGGACATGAAACACATCATGGGCAGACCCTTATATCCGGGACATGAAACACATAAGGGGGAACCCTTATATCCCCAACATAAAAACTATAAGGGGGGACCCTTATATCTGGGACATGAAACACATCATGGGCAGACACTTATATCCCCGACACAAAAACACATAAGGGGGGACCCTTATATCCCCGACATAAAAACACATAAGGGGGGACCCTTTTATCCCCGACACAAAAATACATAAGGGGGGACCCTTATATCCCCGACATAAAAACACATAAGGGGGGACCCTTATATCCCCGACATAAAAACTCATAAGGTGGGACCCTTATATCCCCGACATAAAAACACATAAGGGGAGACCCTTATATCCGGGGTTTAAAACACATAAGGGGGGATGCTTATATCCGGGACATGAAACACATAATGGTCAGACCCCTATATCCCCGACATAAAAACACATAAGGGGGGACCCTAATATCCCCGACATAAAAACATATAAGGGGGGACCCTTATATCCCCGACATAAAAACACATAAGGGGGACCCTTATATCCGGGACATGAAACACATCATGGGCAGACCCTTATATCCGGGACATGAAACACATCATGGGCAGACCCTTATATCCTGGACATGAAACACATCATTGGCAGACCCTTATATCCGGGACATGAAACACATAAGGAGGGACCCTTATATCCCCGACACAAAAACACATAAGGGGGACCCTTATATCCGGGACATAAAAACACATAAGGGGGACCCTTATATCCGGGACATAGAAACACATAAGGGGGGACCCTTATATCCGGGACATAAAAACACATAAGGGGGGACCCTTATATCCCCGACATAAAAACACATAAGGGGGGACCCTTATATCCGGGACATAAAAACACATAAGGGGGGACCCTTATATCCGGGACATAAAGACACATAAGGGGGACCCCTATATCCGGGACATGAAACACATAATGGGCAGACCCTTATATCCCCGACATAAAAACACATAAGGGGGGACCCTTATATCCGGGACATGAAACACATCATGGGCAGACCCTTATATCCGGGACATGAAACACATCATGGGCAGACCCTTATATCCGGGACATGAAACACATAATGGGCAGACCCTTATATCCGGGACATGAAACACATAAGGGGGGACCCTTATATCCGGGACATAAAAACACATCCCCGACACAAAAACACATAAGGGGGGACCCTTATATCCCCGACATAAAAACACATAAGGGGGGACTCTTATATCCCCGACACAAAAACACATAAGGGGGGACCCTTATATCCGGGACATAAAAACACATAAGGGGGGACCCTTATATCCGGGACATAAAAACACATAAGGGGGGACCCTTATATCCGGGACATGAAACACATTATGGGCAGACCCTTATATCCGGAACATGAAACACATAATGGGCAAACCCTTATATCCGGGACATGAAACACATAAGGGGGGACCCTTATATCCCCGACATAAAAACACATAAGGGGGGACCCTTATATCCGGGACATAAAAACACATAAGGGGGGACCCTTATATCCGGGACATAAAACCACATAAGGGGGACCCTTATATCCCCAACATAAAAACGCATAAGGGGGGACCCTTATATCCCCGACATAAAAACACAAAAGGGGGGACCCTTATATCCCCGACATAAAAACACATAAGGGGGGACCCTTATATCCGGGACATGAAACACATCATGGGCAGACCCTTATATCCGGGACATGAAACACATAAGGGGGGACCCTTATATCCGGGACATAAAAATACATAAGGGGGGACCCTTATATCCCCAACATAAAAACACATAAGGGGGGACGCTTATATCCGGGACATGAAACACATCATGGGCAGACCCTTATATCCGGGACATGAAACACATCATGGGCAGACCCTTATATCCGGGACATAAAACACATAAGTGGAACCCTTATATCCAGGACTTAAAACACAAAAGGGGGGACCCTTATATCCCTGACACAAAAACACATAAGGGGGGACCCTTAAATCCCCGACATAAAAACACATAAGGGGGGACCCTTATATCCCCGACATAAAAACACATAAGGGGGGACCCTTATATCCCCGACATAAAAACACATAATGGGGGACCCTTATATCCGGGGTTTAAAACACATAAGGGGGGACCCTTATATCCGGGACATGAAACACATAATGGTCAGACCCTTATATCCCTGACATAAAAACACATAAGGGGGGACCCTTATATCCCCGACATAAAAACACATAAGGTGGGACCCTTATATCCCCGACATAAAAACACATAATGGGGAACCCTTATATCCGGGGTTTAAAACACATAAGCGGGGACCCTTATATCCGGGACATGAAACACATAAGTGGAACCCTTATATCCAGGACTTAAAACACAAAAGGGGGGACCCTTATATCCCTGACACAAAAACACATAAGGGGGGACCCTTAAATCCCCGACATAAAAACACATAAGGGGGGACCCTTATATCCCCGACATAAAAACACATAAGGGGGGACCCTTATATCCCCGACATAAAAACACATAATGGGGGACCCTTATATCCGGGGTTTAAAACACATAAGGGGGGACCCTTATATCCGGGACATGAAACACATAATGGTCAGACCCTTATATCCCCGACATAAAAACATATAAGGGGGGACCCTTATATCCCCGACATAAAAACACATAAGGGGGACCCTTATATCCGGGACATGAAACACATCATGGGCAGACCCTTATATCCGGGACATGAAACACATAAGGGGGGACCCTTATCTCCGGGACATAAAACCACATAAGGGGGACCCTTATATCCCCAACATAAAAACACATAAGGGGGGACCCTTATATCCCCGCCATAAAAACACATAAGGGGGGACCCTTATATCCCCGACATAAAAACACATAAGGGGGGACCCTTATATCCGGGACATGAAACACATCATGGGCAGACCCTTATATCCGGGACATGAAACACATAAGGGGGGACCCTTATATCCGGGACATAAAAATACATAAGGGGGGACCCTTATATCCCCAACATAAAAACACATAAGGGGGGACGCTTATATCCGGGACATGAAACACATCATGGGCAGACCCTTATATCCGGGACATGAAACACATCATGGGCAGACCCTTATATCCGGGACATGAAACACATAAGGGGGAACCCTTATATCCAGGACTTAAAACACAAAAGGGGGGACCCTTATATCCCTGACACAAAAACACATAAGGGGGGACCCTTAAATCCCCGACATAAAAACACATAAGGGGGGACCCTTATATCCCCAACATAAAAACACATAAGGGGGGACCCTTATATCCGGGACATGAAACACATCATGGGCAGACCCTTATATCCGGGACATGAAACACATCATGGGCAGACCCTTATATCCGGGACATGAAACACATAAGGGGGAACCCTTATATCCCCAACATAAAAACACATAAGGCGGGACCCTTATATCCGGGACATGAAACACATAAGGGGGAACCCTTATATCCGGGACATGAAACACATCATGGGCAGACCCTTATATCCGGGACATGAAACACATCATGGGCAGACCCTTATATCCGGGACATGAAACACATAATGGGCAGACCCTTATATCCCCGACATAAAAACACATAAGGGGGGACCCTTATATCCGGGACATAAAAACACATAAGGGGGGACCCTTATATCCCCGACATAAAAACACATAAGGGGGGACCCTTATATCCCCGACATAAAAACACATAAGGGGGGACCCTTATATCCCCGACGTAAAAACACATAAGGGGGGACCCTTATATCCGGGACATAAAAACACATAAGGGGGGACCCTTATATCCGGGACATAAAAACACATAAGGGGGGACCCTTATATCCGGGACATAAAAACACATAAGGGGGGACCCTTATATCCCCGACATAAAAACACATAAGGGGGGACCCTTATATCCGGGACATGAAACACATCATGGGCAGACCCTTATATCCGGGACATAAAACAAATAAGGGGGGACCCTTATATCCGGGACATAAAAACACATAAGGGGGGACCCTTATATCCCCAACATAAAAACACATAAGGGGGAACCCTTATATCCGGGACATGAAACACATCATGGGCAGACCCTTATATCCGGAACATGAAACACATAATGGGCAGACCCTTATATCCGGGACATGAAACACATAAGGGGGAACCCTTATATCCCCGACACAAAAACACATAAGAGGGGACCCTTATATCCCCGACATAAAAACACATAAGGGGGGACCCTTATATCCCCGACACAAAAACACATAAGGGGGGACCCTTATATCCGGGACATAAAAACACATAAGGGGGGACCCTTATATCCGGGACATAAAAACACATAAGGGGGGACCCTTATACCCCCGACATAAAAACACATAAGGAGGGACCCTTATATCCCCGACATAAAAACACATAAGGGGGACCCTTATATCCGGGACATGAAACACATTATGGGCAGACCCTTATATCCGGAACATGAAACACATAATGGGCAGACCCTTATATCCGGGACATGAAACACATAAGGGGGGACCCTAATATCCCCGACATAAAAACACATAAGGGGGGGACCCTTATATCCCCGACATAAAAACACATAAGGGAGGTCCCCTTATATCCGGGACATAAAAACACATAAGCGGGGACCCTTATATCCGGGACATAAAAACACATAAGGGGAGACCCTTATATCCGGGACATAAAAACACATAAGGGGGGACCCTTATATCCCTGACATAAAAACATAAGGGGGACCCTTATATCCGGGACATGAAACACATAATGGGCAGACCCTTATATCCCCGACATAAAAACACATAAGGGGGGACCCTTATATCCGGGACATGAAACACATCATGGGCAGACCCTTATATCCGGGACATGAAACACATCATGGGCAGACCCTTATATCCGGGACATGAAACACATAAGGGGGAACCCTTATATCCCCAACATAAAAACTATAAGGGGGGACCCTTATATCCGGGACATGAAACACATCATGGGCAGACCCTTATATCCCCGACACAAAAACACATAAGGGGGGACCCTTATATCCCCGACATAAAAACACATAAGGGGGGACCCTTATATCCCCGACACAAAAACACATAAGGGGGGACCCTTATATCCCCGACATAAAAACACATAAGGGGGGACCCTTATATCCCCGACATAAAAACACATAAGGGGAGACCCTTATATCCGGGGTTTAAAACACATAAGGGGGGATGCTTATATCCGGGACATGAAACACATAATGGTCAGACCCTTATATCCCCGACATAAAAACACATAAGGGGGGACCCTTATATCCCCGACATAAAAACATATAAGGGGGGACCCTTATATCCCCGACATAAAAACACATAAGGGGGACCCTTATATCCGGGACATGAAACACATCATGGGCAGACCCTTATATCCGGGACATGAAACACATCATGGGCAGACCCTTATATCCTGGACATGAAACACATCATGGGCAGACCCTTATATCCGGGACATGAAACACATAATGGGCAGACCCTTATATCCGGGACATGAAACACATAAGGAGGGACCCTTATATCCCCGACACAAAAACACATAAGGGGGACCCTTATATCCGGGACATAAAAACACATAAGGGGGGACCCTTATATCCGGGACAAAAAAACACATAAGAGGGGACCCTTATATCCCCGACATAAAAACACATAAGGGGGGACCCTTATATCCGGGACATAAAAACACATAAGGGGGGACCCTTATATCCGGGATATAAAGACACATAAGGGGGACCCCTATATCCGGGACATGAAACACATCATGGGCAGACCCTTATATCCGGGACATGAAACACATCATGGGCAGACCCTTATATCCGGGACATGAAACACATAAGGGGGACGCTTATATCCCCGACACAAAAACACATAAGGGGGGACCCTTATATCCGGGACATAAAAACACATAAGGGGGGACCCTTATATCCGGGACATAAAACCACATAAGGGGGACCCTTATATCCCCAACATAAAAACACATAAGGGGGGACCCTTATATCCCCGACATAAAAACACATAAGGGGGGACCCTTATATCCCCGACATAAAAACACATAAGGGGGGACCCTTATATCCGGGACATGAAACACATCATGGGCAGACCCTTATATCCGGGACATGAAACACATAAGGGGGGACCCTTATATCCGGGACATAAAAATACATAAGGGGGGACCCTTATATCCCCAACATAAAAACACATAAGGGGGGACGCTTATATCCGGGACATGAAACACATCATGGGCAGACCCTTATATCCGGGACATGAAACACATCATGGGCAGACCCTTATATCCGGGACATGAAACACATAATGGGCAGACCCTTATATCCGGGACATGAAACACATAAGGGGGGACCCTTATATCCCCGACACAAAAACACATAAGGGGGGACCCTTATATCCGGGACATAAAAACACATAAGGGGGGACCCTTATATCCGGGACATAAAAACACATAAGGGGGGACCCTTATATCCGGGACATAAAAACACATAAGGGGGACCCTTATATCCCCGACAGAAAAACACATAAGGGGGGACCCTTATATCCGGGACATGAAACACATCATGGGCAGACCCTTATATCCGGAACATGAAACACATAATGGGCAGACCTTTATATCCGGGACATGAAACACATAAGGAGGGACCCTTATATCCCCGACATAAAAACACATAAGGGGGGGACCCTTATATCCCCGACATAAAAACACATAAGGGAGGACCCTTATATCCCCGACATAAAAACATAAGGGGGACCCTTATATCCGGGACATGAAACACATAATGGGCAGACCCTTATATCCCCGACATAAAAACACATAAGGGGGGACCCTTATATCCGGGACATGAAACACATCATGGGCAGATCCTTATATCCGGGACATGAAACACATCATGGGCAGACCCTTATATCCGGGACATGAAACACATCATGGGCAGACCCTTATATCCGGGACTAGAGTTGGGCCGAACCTCCGATTTTAGGTTCGCGAACCGGGTTCGCGAACTTACGCGGAAGGTTCGGTTCGCGTTAAAGTTCGCGAACCGCAATAGACTTCAATGGGGATGCGAACTTTGAAAAAAAAAATAATTATGCTGGCCACAAAAGTGATGGAAAAGATGTTTCAAGTGGTCTAACACCTGGAGGGGGGCATGGCGGAGTGGGATACACGCCAAAAGTCCCCGGGAAAAATCTGGATTTGACGAAAAGCAGCGTTTTAAGGGCAGAAATCACATTGAATGCTAAATGACAGGCCTAAAGTGCTTTAAAACATCTTGCATGTGTATACATCAATCAGGTAGTGTAATTAAGGTACTGCTTCACACTGACACACCAAACTCCACTGAACAGAACAGGTATGCAGTGGCGGGTTCACTAAACAGGTATACAGTGGCGGGTCCACTGAACAGAACAGGTATGCAGTGGCGGGTTCACAGAACAGGTATGCAGTGGCAGCAGGATCACTGAACAGGTATGCAGTGGTGGGTGGGTTCACAGAACAGGTATGCAGTGGTGGGTTCACAGAACAGGTATGCAGTGGCAGGATCACTGAACAGGTATGCAGTGGTGGTGGGTGGGTTCACAGAACAAGTATGCAGTGGCAGGATCACTGAACAGGTATGCAGTGGTGGGTGGGTTCACAGAACAGGTATGCAGTGGCAGCAGGATCACTGAACAGGTATGCAGTGGTGGGTGGGTTCACAGAACAGGTATGCAGTGGCAGGATCACTGAACAGGTATGCAGTGGTGGTGGGTGGGTTCACAGAACAGGTATGCAGTGGCAGGATCACTGAACAGGTATGCAGTGGTGGTGGGTGGGTTCACAGAACAAGTATGCAGTGGCAGGATCACTGAACAGGTATGCAGTGGTGGGTGGGTTCACAGAACAGGTATGCAGTGGCAGCAGGATCACTGAACAGGTATGCAGTGGTGGGTGGGTTCACAGAACAGGTATGCAGTGGCAGGATCACTGAACAGGTATGCAGTGGTGGTGGGTGGGTTCACAGAACAGGTATGCAGTGGCAGGGTCACTGAACAGGTATGCAGTGGCAGGATCACAGTACAGGTATGCAGTGGGCTGAGGGCTCACTGAACAGAACAGGTATGCAGCCAGGAAGAAGTTAAGCCTAACTAATCTTTCCCTATATGAGAGACTGCAGCAGCTCGCCCTACTCTCACTAATGCAGGCACACGAGTGGCCGTAATGGCCGCCGCTGCCTGCCTTATATAAGGGGGGTGGGGCTCCAGGGGCTAGTTTAGCCTAATTGGCTACACTGGGCCTGCTGACTGTGATGTAGAGGGTCAAAGTTGACCCTCAGGTGCATTATGGGGCGAACCGAACTTCTTCCGCAAAACGTTCGCGTGCGGTACCCGCACGCGAACCACCTAAGTTCGCGCGAACCACGTTCGCCGGCGAACCGTTCGGCCCAACTCTATCCGGGACATGTAACACATAAGGGGGAACCCTTATATCCCCAACATAAAAACACATAAGGGGGGACCCTTATATCCGGGACATGAAACACATAAGTGGGAACCCTTATATCCGGGACTTAAAACACATAAGGGGGGACGCTTATATCCGGGACATAAAAACACATAAGGGGGGACCCTTATATCCCTGACATAAAAACACATAAGGGGGGACCCTTATATCCGGGACATGAAACACATCATAGGCAGACCCTAATATCCGGGACATGAAACACATAATGGGCAGACCCTTATATCCCCGACATAAAAACACATAAGGGGGGGACGCTTATATCCCCGACATAAAAACACATAAGGGAGGACCCTTATATCCGGGACATAAAAACACATAATCGGGGACCCTTATATCCGGGACATAAAAACACATAAGGGGGGACCCTTATATCCGGGACATAAAAACACATAAGGGGGGACCCTTATATCCCCGATATAAAAACACATAAGAGGAGACCCTTATATCCGGGGTTTAAAACACATAAGGGGAGATGCTTATATCCGGGACATGAAACACATAATGGTCAGACCCTTATATCCCCGACATAAAAACACATAAGGGGGGACCCTTATATCCCCGACATAAAAACATATAAGGGGGGACCCTTATATCCCCGACATAAAAACACATAAGGGGGACCCTTATATCAGGGACATGAAACACATCATGGGCAGACCCTTATATCCGGGACATGAAACACATCATGGGCAGACCCTTATATCCTGGACATGAAACACATCATGGGCAGACCCTTATATCCGGGACATGAAACACATAATGGGCAGACCCTTATATCCGGGACATGAAACACATAAGGAGGGACCCTTATATCCCCGACACAAAAACACATAAGGGGGACCCTTATATCCGGGACATAAAAACACATAAGGGGGGACCCTTATATCCGGGACATAAAAACACATAAGGGGGGACCCTTATATCCCCGACATAAAAACACATAAGGGGGGACCCTTATATCCGGGACATAAAAACACATAAGGGGGGACCCTTATATCCGGGATATAAAGACACATAAGGGGGACCCCTATATCCGGGACATGAAACACATAATGGGCAGACCCTTATATCCGGGACATGAAACACATAAGGGGGACCCTTATATCCCCGACACAAAAACACATAAGGGGGGACCCTTATATCCGGGACATAAAAACACATAAGGGGGACCCTTATATCCCCAACATAAAAACACATAAGGGGGGACCCTTATATCCCCGACATAAAAACACATAAGGGGGGACCCTTATATCCCCGACATAAAAACACATAAGGGGGGACCCTTATATCCGGGACATGAAACACATCATGGGCAGACCCTTATATCCGGGACATGAAACACATAAGGGGGGACCCTTATATCCGGGACATAAAAATACATAAGGGGGGACCCTTATATCCCCAACATAAAAACACATAAGGGGGGACGCTTATATCCGGGACATGAAACACATCATGGGCAGACCCTTATATCCGGGACATGAAACACATAATGGGCAGACCCTTATATCCGGGACATGAAACACATAAGGGGGGACCCTTATATCCCTGACACAAAAACACATAAGGGGGAACCCTTATATCCCCAACATAAAAACACATAAGGGGGGACCCTTATATCCGGGACATGAAACACATAAGTGGGAACCCTTATATCCCCAACATAAAAACACATAAGGGGGGACCCTTATATCCGGGACATGAAACACATAAGGGGGAACCCTTATATCCGGGACATGAAACACATCATGGGCAGACCCTTATATCCGGGACATGAAACACATCATGGGCAGACCCTTATATCCGGGACATGAAACACATCATGGGCAGACCCTTATATCCGGGACATGAAACACATAAGGGGGAACCCTTATATCCGGGACATAAAACACATAAGGGGGGACCCTTATATCCCCGACACAAAAAAACATAAGGGGGGACCCTTATATCCCCGACATAAAAACACATAAGGGGGGACCCTTATATCCCCGACACAAAAACACATAAGGGGGGACCCTTATATCCCCGACATAAAAACACATAAGGGGGGACCCTTATATCCCCGACATAAAAACACATAAGGGGGGACCCTTATATCCGGGGTTTAAAACACATAAGGGGGGATGCTTATATCCGGGACATGAAACACATAATGGTCAGACCCTTTTATCCCCGACATAAAAACACATAAGGGGGGCATCTTATATCCCCAACATAAAAACACATAAGGGGGGACCCTTATATCCCCGACATAAAAACACATAAGGGGGGACCCTTATATCCGGGGTTTAAAACACATAAGGGGGGACCCTTATATCCGGGACATGAAACACATAATGGTCAGACCCTTATATCCCCGACATAAAAACACATAAGGGGGGACCCTTATATCCGGGACATAAAAACACATAAGGGGGGACCCTTATATCCCCAACATAAAAACACATAAGGGGGGACCCTTATATCCGGGACATGAAACGCATCATGGGCAGACCCTTATATCCGGGACATGAAACACATAAGGGGGGACCCTTATATCCGGGACATAAAAATACATAAGGGGGGACCCTTATATCCCCAACATAAAAACACATAAGGGGGGACGCTTATATCCGGGACATGAAACACATCATGGGCAGACCCTTATATCCGGGACATGAAACACATCATGGGCAGACCCTTATATCCGGGACATGAAACACATAAGGGGGAACCCTTATATCCAGGACTTAAAACACAAAAGGGGGGACCCTTATATCCCTGACACAAAAACACATAAGGGGGGACCCTTATATCCCTGACATAAAAACACATAAGGGGGGACCCTTATATCCCCGACATAAAAACACATAAGGGGGGACCCTTATATCCCCGACATAAAAACACATAAGGGGGGACCCTTATATCCCCGACATAAAAACACATAATGGGGAACCCTTATATCCGGGGTTTAAAACTCATAAGGGGGGACCCTTATATCCGGGACATGAAATACATAATGGTCAGACCCTTATATCCCTGACATAAAAGCACATAAGGGGGGACCCTTATATCCCCGACATAAAAACACATAAGGGGGGACCCTTATATCCCCGACATAAAAACACATAATGGGGAACCCTTATATCCGGGGTTTAAAACTCATAAGGGGGGACCCTTATATCCGGGACATGAAACACATAATGGTCAGACCCTTATATCCCCGACATAAAAACACATAAGGGGGGACCCTTATATCCGGGACATAAAAACACATAAGGGGGGACCCTTATATCCCCAACATAAAAACACATAAGGGGGGACCCTTATATCCCAGACATAAAAACACATAAGGGGGGACCCTTATATCCCCGACATAAAAACACATAAGGGGGGACCCTTATATCCGGGACATGAAACACATCATGGGCAGACCCTTATATCCGGGACATAAAAACACATAAGCGGGGACCCTTATATCCGGGACATAAAAACACATAAGGGGGGACCCTTATATCCGGGACATAAAAACACATAAGGGGGGACCCTTATATCCCCGACATAAAAACATAAGGGGGACACTTATATCCGGGACATGAAACACATAATGGGCAGACCCTTATATCCCCGACATAAAAACACATAAGGGGGGACCCTTATATCCGGGACATGAAACACATCATGGGCAGACCCTTATATCCGGGACATGAAACACATCATGGGCAGACCCTTATATCCGGGACATGAAACACATCATGGGCAGACCCTTATATCCGGGACATGAAACACATAATGGGCAGACCCTTATATCCGGGACATGAAACACATAAGGGGGAACCCTTATATCCCCGACACAAAAACACATAAGGGGGGACCCTTATATCCCCGACATAAAAACACATAAGGGGGGACCCTTATATCCCCGACACAAAAACACATAAGGGGGGACCCTTATATCCGGGACATAAAAACACATAAGGGGGGACCCTTATATCCGGGACATAAAAACACATAAGGGGGGACCCTTATATTCGGGACATGAAACACATTATGGGCAGACCCTTATATCCGGAACATGAAACACATAATGGGCAAACCCTTATATCCGGGACATGAAACACATAAGGGGGGACCCTTATATCCCCGACATAAAAACACATAAGGGGGGGACACTTATATCCCCGACATAAAAACACATAAGGGAGGACCCTTATATCCGGGACATAAAAACACATAAGCCGGGACCCTTATATCCGGGACATAAAAACACATAAGGGGGGACCCTTATATCCGGGACATAAAAACACATAAGGGGGGACCCTTATATCCCTGACATAAAAACATAAGGGGGACCCTTATATCCGGGACATGAAACACATAATGGGTAGACCCTTATATCCCCGACATAAAAACACATAAGGGGGGACCCTTATATTCGGAACATGAAATACATCATGGGCAGACCCTTATATCCGGGACATGAAACACATCATGGGCAGACCCTTATATCCGGGACATGAAACACATAAGGGGGAACCCTTATATCCCCAAGATAAAAACTATAAGGGGGGACCCTTATATCAGGGACATGAAACACATCATGGGCAGACACTTATATCCCCGACACAAAAACACATACGGGGGGACCCTTATATCCCCGACATAAAAACACATAAGGGGGGACCCTTATATCCCCGACACAAAAATACATAAGGGGGGACCCTTATATCCCCGACATAAAAACACATAAGGGGGGACCCTTATATCCCCGACATAAAAACTCATAAGGGGGGACCCTTATATCCCCGACATAAAAACACATAAGGGGAGACCCTTATATCCGGGGTTTAAAACACATAAGGGGGGATGCTAATATCCGGGACATGAAACACATAATGGTCAGACCCTTATATCCACGACATAAAAACACATAAGGGGGGACCCTTATATCCCCGACATAAAAACATATAAGGGGGGGACACTTATATCCCCGACATAAAAACACATAAGGGGGACCCTTATATCCGGGACATAAAAACACATAAGGGGGGACCCTTATATCCCCGACATAAAAACACATAAGAGGGGACCCTTATATCCGGGACATAAAAACACATAAGGGGGGACCCTTATATCCGGGACATAAAGACACATAAGGGGGACCCCTATATCCGGGACATGAAACACATCATGGGCAGACCCTTATATCCGGGACATGAAACACATCATGGGCAGACCCTTATATCTGGGACATGAAACACATAATGGGCAGACCCTTATATCCGGGACATGAAACACATAAGGGGGACCCTTATATCCCCGACACAAAAACACATAAGGGGGGACCCTTATATCCGGGACATAAAAACACATAAGGGGGGACCCTTATATCCGGGACATAAAACCACATAAGGGGGACCCTTATATCCCCAACATAAAAACACATAAGGGGGGACCCTTATATCCCCGACATAAAACACATAAGGGGGGACCCTTATATCCCTGACATAAAAACACATAAGGGGGGACCCTTATATCCGGGACATGAAACACATCATGGGCAGAACCTTATATCCGGGACATGAAACACATAAGGGGGGACCCTTATATCCGGGACATAAAAATACATAAGGGGGGACCCTTATATCCCCAACATAAAAACACATAAGGGGGGACGCTTATATCCGGGACATGAAACACATCATGGGCAGACCCTTATATCCGGGACATGAAACACATCATGGGCAGACCCTTATATCCGGGACATAAAACACATAAGGGGGAACCCTTATATCCCTGACACAAAAACACATAAGGGGGGACCCTTAAATCCCCGACATAAAAACACATAAGGGGGGACCCTTATATCCCCGACATAAAAACACATAAGGGGGGACCCTTATATCCCCGACATAAAAACACATAAGGGGGGACCCTTATATCCGGGGTTTAAAACACATAAGGGGGGACCCTTATATCCGGGACATGAAACACATAATGGTCAGACCCCTATATCCCTGACATAAAAACACATAAGGGGGGACCCTTATATCCCCGACATAAAAACACATAAGGGGGGACCCTTATATCCCCGACATAAAAACACATAATGGGGAACCCTTATATCCGGGGTTTAAAACACATAAGGGGGGACCCTTATATCCGGGACATGAAACACATAATGGTCAGACCCTTATATCCCCGACATAAAAACACATAAGGGGGGACCCTTATATCCGGGACATAAAAACACATAAGGGGGGACCCTTATATCCCCAACATAAAAACACATAAGGGGGGACCCTTATATCCGGGACATGAAACACATCATGGGCAGACACTTATATCCGGGACATGAAACACATCATGGACAGACCCTTATATCCGGGACATGAAACACATAATGGGCAGACCCTTATATCCGGGACATGAAGCACATCATGGGCAGACCCTTATATCCGGGACATGAAACACATAATGGGCAGACCCTTATATCCGGGACATGAAACACATAAGGGGGGACCCTTTAATCCCCGACATAAAGACACATAAGGGGGGGACCCTTATATCCCCGACATAAAAACACATAAGGGAGGACCCTTATATCCCCGACATAAAAACACATAAGCGGGGACCCTTATATCCGGGACATAAAAAATACATAAGGGGGGACCCTTATATCCGGGACATAAAAACACATAAGGGGGGACCCTTATATCCCCGACATAAAAACATAAGGGGGACCCTTATATCCGGGACATGAAACACATAATGGGCAGACCCTTATATCCCCGACATAAAAACACATAAGGGGGGACCCTTATATCCGGGACATGAAACACATCATGGGCAGACCCTTATATCCGGGACATGAAACACATCATGGGCAGACCCTTATATCCGGGACATGAAACACATCATGGGCAGACCCTTATATCCGGAACATGAAACACATAATGGGCAGACCCTTATATCCGGGACATGAAACACATAAGGCGGAACCCTTATATCCCCGACACAAAAACACATAAGGGGGGACCCTTATATCCCCGACATAAAAACACATAAGGGGGGACCCTTATATCCCCGACACAAAAACACATAAGGGGGGACTCTTATATCCGGGACATAAAAACACATAAGGGGGGACCCTTATATCCGGGACATAAAAACACATAAGGGACGACCCTTATACCCCCGACATAAAAACACATAAGGAGGGACCCTTATATCCCCGACATAAAAACACATAAGGGGGGACCCTTATATCCGGGACATGAAACACATTATGGGCAGACCCTTATATCCGGAACATGAAACACATAATGGGCAGACCCTTATATCCGGGACATGAAACACATAATGGGCAGACCCTTATATACGGGACATAAAAACACATAAGGGGGGACCCTTATATCCCTGACATAAAAACATAAGGGGGACCCTTATATCCGGGACATGAAGCACATAATGGGCAGACCCTTATATCCCCGACATAAAAACACATAAGGGGGGACCCTTATATCCGGGACATGAAACACATCATGGGCAGACCCTTATATCCGGGACATGAAACACATCATGGACAGACCCTTATATCCGGGACATGAAACACATAAGGGGGAACCCTTATATCCCCAACATAAAAACTATAAGGGGGGACCCTTATATCCGGGACATGAAACACATCATGGGCAGACCCTTATATCCCCGACACAAAAACACATAAGGGGGGACCCTTATATCCCCGACACAAAAACACATAAGGGGGGACCCTTATATCCCCGACATAAAAACACATAAGGGGTGACCCTTATATCCCCGACATAAAAACTCATAAGGGGGGACCCTTATATCCCCGACATAAAAACACATAAGGGGAGACCCTTATATCCGGGGTTTAAAACACATAAGGGGGGATGCTTATATCCGGGACATGAAACACATAATGGTCAGACCCTTATATCCACGACATAAAAACACATAAGGGGGGACCCTTATATCCCCGACATAAAAACATATAAGGGGGGACCCTTATATCCCCGACATAAAAACACATAAGGGGGACCCTTATATCCGGGACATGAAACACATCATGGGCAGACCCTTATATCCGGGACATGAAACACATCATGGGCAGACCCTTATATCCTGGACATGAAACACATCATGGGCAGACCCTTATATCCGGGACATGAAACACATAAGGAGGGACCCTTATATCCCCGACACAAAAACACATAAGGGGGACCCTTATATCCGGGACATAAAAACACATAAGGGGGGACCCTTATATCCGGGACATAAAAACACATAAGGGGGGACCCTTATATCCCCGACATAAAAACACATAAGAGGGGACCCTTATATCCGGGACATAAAAACACATAAGGGGGGACCCTTATATCCGGGACATAAAGACACATAAGGGGGACCCCTATATCCGGGACATGAAACACATCATGGGCAGACCCTTATATCCGGGACATGAAACACATCATGGGCAGACCCTTATATCTGGGACATGAAACACATAATGGGCAGACCCTTATATCCGGGACATGAAACACATAAGGGGGACCCTTATATCCCCGACACAAAAACACATAAGGGGGGACCCTTATATCCGGGACATAAAAACACATAAGGGGGGACCCTTATATCCGGGACATAAAACCACATAAGGGGGACCCTTATATCCCCAACATAAAAACACATAAGGGGGGACCCTTATATCCCCGACATAAAACACATAAGGGGGGACCCTTATATCCCTGACATAAAAACACATAAGGGGGGACCCTTATATCCGGGACATGAAACACATCATGGGCAGACCCTTATATCCGGGACATGAAACACATAAGGGGGGACCCTTATATCCGGGACATAAAAATACATAAGGGGGGACCCTTATATCCCCAACATAAAAACACATAAGGGGGGACGCTTATATCCGGGACATGAAACACATCATGGGCAGACCCTTATATCCGGGACATGAAACACATCATGGGCAGACCCTTATATCCGGGACATAAAACACATAAGGGGGAACCCTTATATCCCTGACACAAAAACACATAAGGGGGGACCCTAAAATCCCCGACATAAAAACACATAAGGGGGGACCCTTATATCCCCGACATAAAAACACATAAGGGGGGACCCTTATATCCCCGACATAAAAACACATAAGGGGGGACCCTTATATCCGGGGTTTAAAACACATAAGGGGGGACCCTTATATCCGGGACATGAAACACATAATGGTCAGACCCCTATATCCCTGACATAAAAACACATAAGGGGGGACCCTTATATCCCCGACATAAAAACACATAAGGGGGGACCCTTATATCCCCGACATAAAAACACATAATGGGGAACCCTTATATCCGGGGTTTAAAACACATAAGGGGGGACCCTTATATCCGGGACATGAAACACATAATGGTCAGACCCTTATATCCCCGACATAAAAACACATAAGGGGGGACCCTTATATCCGGGACATAAAAACACATAAGGGGGGACCCTTATATCCCCAACATAAAAACACATAAGGGGGGACCCTTATATCCGGGACATGAAACACATCATGGGCAGACACTTATATCCGGGACATGAAACACATCATGGACAGACCCTTATATCCGGGACATGAAACACATAATGGGCAGACCCTTATATCCGGGACATGAAGCACATCATGGGCAGACCCTTATATCCGGGACATGAAACACATAATGGGCAGACCCTTATATCCGGGACATGAAACACATAAGGGGGGACCCTTATATCCCCGACATAAAGACACATAAGGGGGGGACCCTTATATCCCCGACATAAAAACACATAAGGGAGGACCCTTATATCCCCGACATAAAAACACATAAGCGGGGACCCTTATATCCGGGACATAAAAAATACATAAGGGGGGACCCTTATATCCGGGACATAAAAACACATAAGGGGGGACCCTTATATCCCCGACATAAAAACATAAGGGGGACCCTTATATCCGGGACATGAAACACATAATGGGCAGACCCTTATATCCCCGACATAAAAACACATAAGGGGGGACCCTTATATCCGGGACATGAAACACATCATGGGCAGACCCTTATATCCGGGACATGAAACACATCATGGGCAGACCCTTATATCCGGGACATGAAACACATCATGGGCAGACCCTTATATCCGGAACATGAAACACATAATGGGCAGACCCTTATATCCGGGACATGAAACACATAAGGCGGAACCCTTATATCCCCGACACAAAAACACATAAGGGGGGACCCTTATATCCCCGACATAAAAACACATAAGGGGGGACCCTTATATCCCCGACACAAAAACACATAAGGGGGGACTCTTATATCCGGGACATAAAAACACATAAGGGGGGACCCTTATATCCGGGACATAAAAACACATAAGGGACGACCCTTATACCCCCGACATAAAAACACATAAGGAGGGACCCTTATATCCCCGACATAAAAACACATAAGGGGGGACCCTTATATCCGGGACATGAAACACATTATGGGCAGACCCTTATATCCGGAACATGAAACACATAATGGGCAGACCCTTATATCCGGGACATGAAACACATAATGGGCAGACCCTTATATACGGGACATAAAAACACATAAGGGGGGACCCTTATATCCCTGACATAAAAACATAAGGGGGACCCTTATATCCGGGACATGAAGCACATAATGGGCAGACCCTTATATCCCCGACATAAAAACACATAAGGGGGGACCCTTATATCCGGGACATGAAACACATCATGGGCAGACCCTTATATCCGGGACATGAAACACATCATGGACAGACCCTTATATCCGGGACATGAAACACATAAGGGGGAACCCTTATATCCCCAACATAAAAACTATAAGGGGGGACCCTTATATCCGGGACATGAAACACATCATGGGCAGACCCTTATATCCCCGACACAAAAACACATAAGGGGGGACCCTTATATCCCCGACACAAAAACACATAAGGGGGGACCCTTATATCCCCGACATAAAAACACATAAGGGGTGACCCTTATATCCCCGACATAAAAACTCATAAGGGGGGACCCTTATATCCCCGACATAAAAACACATAAGGGAAGACCCTTATATCCGGGGTTTAAAACACATAAGGGGGGATGCTTATATCCGGGACATGAAACACATAATGGTCAGACCCTTATATCCACGACATAAAAACACATAAGGGGGGACCCTTATATCCCCGACATAAAAACATATAAGGGGGGACCCTTATATCCCCGACATAAAAACACATAAGGGGGACCCTTATATCCGGGACATGAAACACATCATGGGCAGACCCTTATATCCGGGACATGAAACACATCATGGGCAGACCCTTATATCCTGGACATGAAACACATCATGGGCAGACCCTTATATCCGGGACATGAAACACATAAGGAGGGACCCTTATATCCCCGACACAAAAACACATAAGGGGGACCCTTATATCCGGGACATAAAAACACATAAGGGGGGACCCTTATATCCGGGACATAAAAACACATAAGGGGGGACCCTTATATCCCCGACATAAAAACACATAAGAGGGGACCCTTATATCCGGGACATAAAAACACATAAGGGGGGACCCTTATATCCGGGACATAAAGACACATAAGGGGGACCCCTATATCCGGGACATGAAACACATCATGGGCAGACCCTTATATCCGGGACATGAAACACATCATGGGCAGACCCTTATATCTGGGACATGAAACACATAATGGGCAGACCCTTATATCCGGGACATGAAACACATAAGGGGGACCCTTATATCCCCGACACAAAAACACATAAGGGGGGACCCTTATATCCGGGACATAAAAACACATAAGGGGGGACCCTTATATCCGGGACATAAAACCACATAAGGGGGACCCTTATATCCCCAACATAAAAACACATAAGGGGGGACCCTTATATCCCCGACATAAAACACATAAGGGGGGACCCTTATATCCCTGACATAAAAACACATAAGGGGGGACCCTTATATCCGGGACATGAAACACATCATGGGCAGACCCTTATATCCGGGACATGAAACACATAAGGGGGATCTCTTATATCCGGGACATAAAAATACATAAGGGGGGACCCTTATATCCCCAACATAAAAACACATAAGGGGGGACGCTTATATCCGGGACATGAAACACATCATGGGCAGACCCTTATATCCGGGACATGAAACACATCATGGGCAGACCCTTATATCCGGGACAAAAAACACATAAGGGGGAACCCTTATATCCCTGACACAAAAACACATAAGGGGGGACCCTTAAATCCCCGACATAAAAACACATAAGGGGGGACCCTTATATCCCCGACATAAAAACACATAAGGGGGGACCCTTATATCCCCGACATAAAAACACATAAGGGGGGACCCTTATATCCGGGGTTTAAAACACATAAGGGGGGACCCTTATATCCGGGACATGAAACACATAATGGTCAGACCCCTATATCCCTGACATAAAAACACATAAGGGGGGACCCTTATATCCCCGACATAAAAACACATAATGGGGAACCCTTATATCCGGGGTTTAAAACACATAAGGGGGGACCCTTATATCCGGGACATGAAACACATAATGGTCAGACCCTTATATCCCCGACATAAAAACACATAAGGGGGGACCCTTATATCCGGGACATAAAAACACATAAGGGGGGACCCTTATATCCCCAACATAAAAACACATAAGGGGGGACCCTTATATCCGGGACATGAAACACATCATGGGCAGACCCTTATATCCGGGACATGAAACACATCATGGACAGACCCTTATATCCGGGACATGAAACACATAATAGGCAGACCCTTATATCCGGGACATGAAGCACATCATGGGCAGACCCTTATATCCGGGACATGAAACACATAATGGGCAGACCCTTATATCCGGGACATGAAACACATAAGGGGGGACCCTTATATCCCCGACATAAAAACACATAAGGGGGGGACCCTTATATCCCCGACATAAAAACACATAAGGGAGGACCCTTATATCCGGGCCATAAAAACACATAAGCGGGGACCCTTATATCCGGGACATAAAAAATACATAAGGGGGGACCCTTATATCCGGGACATAAAAACACATAAGGGGGGACCCTTATATCCCCGACATAAAAACATAAGGGGGACCCTTATATCCGGGACATGAAGCACATAATGGGCAGACCCTTATATCCCCGACATAAAAACACATAAGGGGGGACCCTTATATCCGGGACATGAAACACATCATGGGCAGACCCTTATATCCGGGACATGAAACACATCATGGACAGACCCTTATATCCGGGACATGAAACACATAAGGGGGAACCCTTATATCCCCAACATAAAAACTATAAGGGGGGACCCTTATATCCGGGACATGAAACACATCATGGGCAGACCCTTATATCCCCGACACAAAAACACATAAGGGGGGACCCTTATATCCCCGACACAAAAACACATAAGGGGGGACCCTTATATCCCCGACATAAAAACACATAAGGGGTGACCCTTATATCCCCGACATAAAAACTCATAAGGGGGGACCCTTATATCCCCGACATAAAAACACATAAGGGGAGACCCTTATATCCGGGGTTTAAAACACATAAGGGTGGATGCTTATATCCGGGACATGAAACACATAATGGTCAGACCCTTATATCCCCGACATAAAAACACATAAGGGGGGACCCTTATATCCCCGACATAAAAACATATAAGGGGGGACCCTTATATCCCCGACATAAAAACACATAAGGGGGACCCTTATATCCGGGACATGAAACACATCATGGGCAGACCCTTATATCCGGGACATGAAACACATCATGGGCAGACCCTTATATCCTGGACATGAAACACATCATGGGCAGACCCTTATATCCGGGACATGAAACACATAATGGGCAGACCCTTATATCCGGGACATGAAACACATAAGGAGGGACCCTTATATCCCCGACACAAAAACACATAAGGGGGACCCTTATATCCGGGACATAAAAACACATAAGGGGGGACCCCTATATCCGGGACATAAAAACACATAAAGGGGGGACCCTTATATCCCCGACATAAAAACACATAAGGGGGGACCCTTATATCCGGGACATAAAAACACATAAGGGGGGACCCTTATATCCAGGACATAAAGACACATAAGGGGGACCCCTATATCCGGGACATGAAACACATCATGGGCAGACCCTTATATCCGGGACATGAAACACATCATGGGCAGACCCTTATATCTGGGACATGAAACACATAAGGGGGACCCTTATATCCCCGACACAAAAACACATAAGGGGGGACCCTTATATCCGGGACATAAAAACACATAAGGGGGGACCCTTATATCCGGGACATAAAACCACATAAGGGGGACCCTTATATCCCCAACATAAAAACACATAAGGGGGGACCCTTATATCCCCGACATTAAAACACATAAGGGGGGACCCTTATATCCTCGACATAAAAACACATAAGGGGGGACCCTTATATCCGGGACATGAAACACATCATGGGCAGACCCTTATATCCGGGACATGAAACACATCATGGGCAGACCCTTATATCCAGGACATGAAACACATAAAGGGGAACCCTTATATCCGGGACATAAAAACACATAAGGGGGGACCCTTATATCCCCGACATAAAAACATAAGGGGGACCCTTATATCCGGGACATGAAACACATAATGGGCAGACCCTTATATCCCCGACATAAAAACACATAAGGGGGGACCCTTATATCCGGGACATGAAACACATCATGGGCAGACCCTTATATCCGGGACATGAAACACATCATGGGCAGACACTTATATCCGGGACATGAAACACATCATGGGCAGACCCTTATATCCGGAACATGAAACACATAATGGGCAGACCCTTATATCCGGGACATGAAACACATAAGGCGGAACCCTTATATCCCCGACACAAAAACACATAAGGGGGGACCCTTATATCCCCGACATAAAAACACATAAGGGGGGACCCTTATATCCCCGACACAAAAACACATAAGGGGGGACTCTTATATCCGGGACATAAAAACACATAAGGGGGGACCCTTATATCCGGGACATAAAAACACATAAGGGGGGACCCTTATACCCCCGACATAAAAACACATAAGGAGGGACCCTTATATCCCCGACATAAAAACACATAAGGGGGGACCCTTATATCCGGGACATGAAACACATTATGGGCAGACCCTTATATCCGGAACATGAAACACATAATGGGCAGACCCTTATATCCGGGACATGAAACACATAATGGGCAGACCCTTATATCCGGGACATAAAAACACATAAGGGGGGACCCTTATATCCCTGACATAAAAACATAAGGGGGACCCTTATATCCGGGACATGAAGCACATAATGGGCAGACCCTTATATCCCCGACATAAAAACACATAAGGGGGGACCCTTATATCCGGGACATGAAACACATCATGGGCAGACCCTTATATCCGGGACATGAAACACATCATGGACAGATCCTTATATCCGGGACATGAAACACATAAGGGGGAACCCTTATATCCCCAACATAAAAACTATAAGGGGGGACCCTTATATCCGGGACATGAAACACATCATGGGCAGACCCTTATATCCCCGACACAAAAACACATAAGGGGGGACCCTTATATCCCCGACACAAAAACACATAAGGGGGGACCCTTATATCCCCGACATAAAAACACATAAGGGGTGACCCTTATATCCCCGACATAAAAACTCATAAGTAGGGACCCTTATATCCCCGACATAAAAACACATAAGGGGAGACCCTTATATCCGGGGTTTAAAACACATAAGGGTGGATGCTTATATCCGGGACATGAAACACATAATGGTCAGACCCTTATATCCCCGACATAAAAACACATAAGGGGGGACCCTTATATCCCCGACATAAAAACATATAAGGGGGGACCCTTATATCCCCGACATAAAAACACATAAGGGGGACCCTTATATCCGGGACATGAAACACATCATGGGCAGACCCTTATATCCGGGACATGAAACACATCATGGGCAGACCCTTATATCCTGGACATGAAACACATCATGGGCAGACCCTTATATCCGGGACATGAAACACATAATGGGCAGACCCTTATATCCGGGACATGAAACACATAAGGAGGGACCCTTATATCCCCGACACAAAAACACATAAGGGGGACCCTTATATCCGGGACATAAAAACACATAAGGGGGGACCCCTATATCCGGGACATAAAAACACATAAGGGGGGGACCCTTATATCCCCGACATAAAAACACATAAGGGGGGACCCTTATATCCGGGACATAAAAACACATAAGGGGGGACCCTTATATCCGGGACATAAAGACACATAAGGGGGACCCCTATATCCGGGACATGAAACACATCATGGGCAGACCCTTATATCCGGGACATGAAACACATCATGGGCAGACCCTTATATCTGGGATATGAAGCACATAAGGGGGACCCTTATATCCCCGACACAAAAACACATAAGGGGGGACCCTTATATCCGGGACATAAAAACACATAAGGGGGGACCCTTATATCCGGGACATAAAACCACATAAGGGGGACCCTTATATCCCCAACATAAAAACACATAAGGGGGGACCCTTATATCCCCGACATTAAAACACATAAGGGGGGACCCTTATATCCCCGACATAAAAACACATAAGGGGGGACCCTTATATCCGGGACATGAAACACATCATGGGCAGACCCTTATATCCGGGACATGAAACACATCATGGGCAGACCCTTATATCCAGGACATGAAACACATAAAGGGGAACCCTTATATCCGGGACTTAAAATACATAAGGGGGGACCCTTATATCCCTGACACAAAAACACATAAGGGGGGACCCTTATATCCCCGACATAAAAACACATAAGGGGGGACCCTTATATCCCCGACACAAAAACACATAAGGGGGGACCCTTAAATCCCCGACATAAAAAAACATAAGGGGGGACCCTTATATCCCCGACATAAAAACACATACGGGGGGACCCTTATATCCCCGACATAAAAACACATAAGGGGGGACCCTTATATCCGGGGTTTAAAACACATAAGGGGGGACAATTATATCCGGGACATGAAACACATAATGGTCAGACCCTTATATCCCTGACATAAAAACACATAAGGGGGGACCCTTATATCCCCGACATAAAAACACATAAGGGGGGACCCTTATATCCCCGACATAAAAACACATAAGGGGGGACCCTTATATCCCCAACATAAAAACACATAAGGGGGGACCCTTATATCCGGGACATGAAACACATCATGGGCAGACCCTTATATCCGGGACATGAAACACATCATGTGCAGACCCTTATATCCGGTACATGAAACACATAATAGGCAGACCCTTATATCCGGGACATGAAACACATCATGGGCAGACCCTTATATCCGGGACATGAAACACATAATGGGCAGACCCTTATATCCGGGACATGAAACACACAAGGGGGGACCCTTATATCCCCGACATAAAAACACATAAGGGGGGACCCTTATATCCGGGACATGAAACACATAATGGGCAGACCCTTATATCCGGGACATGACACACATAAGGGGGGACCCTTATATCCCCGACATAAAAACACATAAGGGGGGGACCCTTATATCCCCGACATAAAAACACATAAGGGAGGACCCTTATATCTGGGACATAAAAACACATAATCGGGGACCCTTATATCCGGGACATAAAAACACATACGGGGGGACCCTTATATCCGGGACATAAAAACACATAAGGGGGGACCCTTATATCCCCGACATAAAAACATAAGGAGGACCCTTATATCCGGGACATGAAACACATAATGGGCAGACCCTTATATCCCCGACATAAAAACACATAAGGGGGGACCTTTATATCCGGGACATGAAACACATCATGGGCAGACCCTTATATCCGGGACATGAAACACATCATGGGCAGAACCTTATATCCGGGACATGAAACACATCATGGGCAGACCCTTATATCCGGGACATGAAACACATAATGGGCAGACCCTTATATCCGGGACATGAAACACATAAGGGGGAACCCTTATATCCCCGACACAAAAACACATAAGGGGGGACCCTTATATCCGGGACATAAAAACACATAAGGGGGACCCTTATATCCCCGACATAAAAACACATAAGGGGTGACCCTTATATCCCCGACATAAAAACACATAAGGGGGGACCCTTATATCCCCAACATAAAAACACATAAGGGGGGACCCTTATATCCGGGACATGAAACACATCATGGGCAGACCCTTATATCCGGGACATGAAACACATCATGGGCAGACCCTTATATCCGGTACATGAAACACATAATAGGCAGACCCTTATATCCGGGACATGAAACACATCATGGGCAGACCCTTATATCCGGGACATGAAACACATAATGGGCAGACCCTTATATCCGGGACATGAAACACACAAGGGGGGACCCTTATATCCGGGGTTTAAAACACATAAGGGTGGATGCTTATATCCGGGACATGAAACACATAATGGTCAGACCCTTATATCCCCGACATAAAAACACATAAGGGGGGACCCTTATATCCCCGACATAAAAACATATAAGGGGGGACCCTTATATCCCCGACATAAAAACACATAAGGGGGACCCTTATATCCGGGACATGAAACACATCATGGGCAGACCCTTATATCCGGGACATGAAACACATCATGGGCAGACCCTTATATCCTGGACATGAAACACATCATGGGCAGACCCTTATATCCGGGACATGAAACACATAATGGGCAGACCCTTATATCCGGGACATGAAACACATAAGGAGGGACCCTTATATCCCCGACACAAAAACACATAAGGGGGACCCTTATATCCGGGACATAAAAACACATAAGGGGGGACCCCTATATCCGGGACATAAAAACACATAAGGGGGGGACCCTTATATCCCCGACATAAAAACACATAAGGGGGGACCCTTATATCCGGGACATAAAAACACATAAGGGGGGACCCTTATATCCGGGACATAAAGACACATAAGGGGGACCCCTATATCCGGGACATGAAACACATCATGGGCAGACCCTTATATCCGGGACATGAAACACATCATGGGCAGACCCTTATATCTGGGATATGAAGCACATAAGGGGGACCCTTATATCCCCGACACAAAAACACATAAGGGGGGACCCTTATATCCGGGACATAAAAACACATAAGGGGGGACCCTTATATCCGGGACATAAAACCACATAAGGGGGACCCTTATATCCCCAACATAAAAACACATAAGGGGGGACCCTTATATCCCCGACATTAAAACACATAAGGGGGGACCCTTATATCCCCGACATAAAAACACATAAGGGGGGACCCTTATATCCGGGACATGAAACACATCATGGGCAGACCCTTATATCCGGGACATGAAACACATCATGGGCAGACCCTTATATCCAGGACATGAAACACATAAAGGGGAACCCTTATATCCGGGACTTAAAATACATAAGGGGGGACCCTTATATCCCTGACACAAAAACACATAAGGGGGGACCCTTATATCCCCGACATAAAAACACATAAGGGGGGACCCTTATATCCCCGACACAAAAACACATAAGGGGGGACCCTTAAATCCCCGACATAAAAAAACATAAGGGGGGACCCTTATATCCCCGACATAAAAACACATACGGGGGGACCCTTATATCCCCGACATAAAAACACATAAGGGGGGACCCTTATATCCGGGGTTTAAAACACATAAGGGGGGACAATTATATCCGGGACATGAAACACATAATGGTCAGACCCTTATATCCCTGACATAAAAACACATAAGGGGGGACCCTTATATCCCCGACATAAAAACACATAAGGGGGGACCCTTATATCCCCGACATAAAAACACATAAGGGGGGACCCTTATATCCCCAACATAAAAACACATAAGGGGGGACCCTTATATCCGGGACATGAAACACATCATGGGCAGACCCTTATATCCGGGACATGAAACACATCATGTGCAGACCCTTATATCCGGTACATGAAACACATAATAGGCAGACCCTTATATCCGGGACATGAAACACATCATGGGCAGACCCTTATATCCGGGACATGAAACACATAATGGGCAGACCCTTATATCCGGGACATGAAACACACAAGGGGGGACCCTTATATCCCCGACATAAAAACACATAAGGGGGGACCCTTATATCCGGGACATGAAACACATAATGGGCAGACCCTTATATCCGGGACATGACACACATAAGGGGGGACCCTTATATCCCCGACATAAAAACACATAAGGGGGGGACCCTTATATCCCCGACATAAAAACACATAAGGGAGGACCCTTATATCTGGGACATAAAAACACATAATCGGGGACCCTTATATCCGGGACATAAAAACACATACGGGGGGACCCTTATATCCGGGACATAAAAACACATAAGGGGGGACCCTTATATCCCCGACATAAAAACATAAGGAGGACCCTTATATCCGGGACATGAAACACATAATGGGCAGACCCTTATATCCCCGACATAAAAACACATAAGGGGGGACCTTTATATCCGGGACATGAAACACATCATGGGCAGACCCTTATATCCGGGACATGAAACACATCATGGGCAGAACCTTATATCCGGGACATGAAACACATCATGGGCAGACCCTTATATCCGGGACATGAAACACATAATGGGCAGACCCTTATATCCGGGACATGAAACACATAAGGGGGAACCCTTATATCCCCGACACAAAAACACATAAGGGGGGACCCTTATATCCGGGACATAAAAACACATAAGGGGGACCCTTATATCCCCGACATAAAAACACATAAGGGGTGACCCTTATATCCCCGACATAAAAACACATAAGGGGGGACCCTTATATCCCCAACATAAAAACACATAAGGGGGGACCCTTATATCCGGGACATGAAACACATCATGGGCAGACCCTTATATCCGGGACATGAAACACATCATGGGCAGACCCTTATATCCGGTACATGAAACACATAATAGGCAGACCCTTATATCCGGGACATGAAACACATCATGGGCAGACCCTTATATCCGGGACATGAAACACATAATGGGCAGACCCTTATATCCGGGACATGAAACACACAAGGGGGGACCCTTATATCCCCGACATAAAAACACATAAGGGGGGACCCTTATATCCGGGACATGAAACACATAATGGGCAGACCCTTATATCCGGGACATGAAACACATAAGGGGGGACCCTTATATCCCCGACATAAAAACACATAAGGGGGGGACCCTTATATCCCTGACATAAAAACACATAAGGGAGGACCCTTATATCTGGGACATAAAAACACATAATCGGGGACCCTTATATCCGGGACATAAAAACACATAAGGGGGGACCCTTATATCCGGGACATAAAAACACATAAGGGGGGACCCTTATATCCCCGACATAAAAACATAAGGAGGACCCTTATATCCGGGACATGAAACACATAATGGGCAAACCCTTATATCCCCGACATAAAAACACATAAGGGGGGACCTTTATATCCGGGACATGAAACACATCATGGGCAGACCCTTATATCCGGGACATGAAACACATCATGGGCAGAACCTTATATCCGGGACATGAAACACATCATGGGCAGACCCTTATATCCGGGACATGAAACACATAATGGGCAGACCCTTATATCCGGGACATGAAACACATAAGGGGGAACCCTTATATCCCCGACACAAAAACACATAAGGGGGGACCCTTATATCCGGGACATAAAAACACATAAGGGGGGACCCTTATATCCCCAACATAAAAACACATAAGGGGGGACCCTTATATCCCCGACATAAAAACACATAAGGGGGACCCTTATATCCCCGACATAAAAACACATAAGGGGTGACCCTTATATCCCCGACATAAAAACACATAAGGGGGGACCCTTATATCCCCGACATAAAAACACATAAGGGGGGACCCTTATATCCCCGACACAAAAACACATAAGGGGGGACCCTTATATCCGGGACATAAAAACACATAAGGGGGGACCCTTATATCCGGGACATAAAAACACATAAGGGGGGACCCTTATATCCCCGACATAAAAACACATAAGGGGGGACCCTTATATCCGGGACATGAATCACATCATGGGCAGACTCTTATATCCGGGACATGAAACACATAAGGGGGGACCCTTATATCCGGGACATAAAAACACATAAGGGGGGACCCTTATATCCCCAACATAAAAACACATAAGGGGGACCCTTATATCCGGGACATGAAACACATCATGGGCAGACCCTTATATCCGGGACATGAAACACATAAGGGGGGACCCTTATATCCCCGACATAAAAACACATAAGGGGGAACTCATATATCCCCGACACAAAAACACATAAGGGGGGACCCTTATATCCGGGACATAAAAACACATAAGGGGGGACCCTTATATCCCCGACACAAAAACACATAAGTGGGGACCCTTATATCCGGGACATAAAAACACATAAGGGGGGACCCTTATATCCGGGACATAAAAACACATAAGGGGGGACCCTTATATCCGGGACATAAAAACACATAAGGGGGGACCCTTATATCCCGACATAAAAACACATAAGGGGGGACCCTTATATCCCCGACATAAAAACACATAAGGGGGGACCCTTATATCCGGGACATGAAACACATCATGGGCAGACCCTTATATCCGGGACATGAAACACATCATGGGCAGACCCTTATATCCGGGACATGAAACACATAAGGGGGAACCCTTATATCCCCAACATAAAAATACAATACAATACAATACAATAACATTTGTAAAGCGCTTTTCTCCCATAGGACTCAAAGCGCATAGCTGTGTCTCAGATTAATACAGGGTTGCAGGCTGGGTTGTGTTACAGAGGAGATAGTCAGATGTTCATGAATGCCAGACTGAAGAGGTAGGTTTTCAGTTTAGACTTAAATGCTTCCAGGGATGGGGCTGTCCTGATTGGGTGTGGCAGGGAGTTCCAAAGTGTAGGGGCAGCATGACAAAAGGCTCTGTCTCCAAAGGTTTTGAGGTGGACTCTGGGGGTGACCAAGGTGTTACGTCCTTTTGATCTGAGATTGTGGGGGGTGTGATGTAGTTGCAACAAGTCCTTCAGGTATCCAGGGCCCAGATTATGCAAGGATTTGAATGTCAGTAAACCAATCTTAAACAGAATTCTCCATTTTATCGGTAGCCAGTGGAGTGAGCTCAGGGTTGGTGTTATGTGGCAATGGCGGGGTTGGCTCGTTAACAGCCTTGCGGCGGCATTCTGTACTAATTGCAGGCGGCGTAAGTCTTTCTTATGCAGGCCTGTGTAGAGGACGTTGCAGTAGTCTAACCTTGATGTGACGAAGGCATGAACTAGGGTTGGAAGATCCTCTGAAGGAATTAGGTGTTTAATCCTTGCAATATTCCTTAGGTGAAAGAAGGAATGTTTCACAACAGCTGAGATTTGATTCCTGAAGCTTAATTTCCCATCAATCAGTACTCCCAGGCTGCGCACACAGTCTGAGTTGTTCAGGTCTGAGCTCCCTATCCTTAGCGGTGTTGGTTGAGACTGGGGCTGCTTTGCTGTTGAGCCCTGGCCCTCGATAACAAGAACCTCAGTTTTGTCAGCATTAATTTTTAGCCAATTATTATTCATCCACTCCTGAAGCTCAGCTAAGCATGCGTTTATTTGTGGAGTAGGGTCTGTGACGTCAGGTTTGAATGACAAATATAACTGGGTGTCATCAGCATAGCAATGAAATGTCAGGCCATGTTTTTGTATGATTTCTCCAAGTGGCAGCAGGTATATGGTGAACAGTAAAGGGGATAATATTGCGCCCTGAGGTACACCATATTTTAGTGGTACAGGGTTGGAGAGGAAGGGCCCTAAGGCTACCCTTTGTGTTCTGCCAGCCAGGAAGGAGTTGAACCACCGGAGAACAATGCCATCTATGCCACAGTACTCGTGTAGCCTGTTGAGCAAGATTTCATGATCGACTGTGTCAAAAGCCGCTGAGAGGTCGAGCAAAATCAGGATGGAACATTGACCCTTGTCTCTTGCAATGAGCAGATCATTGCAAATCTGGGTGAGGGCTGTTTCACAGCTGTGATATTTCCTGAATCCAGATTGAAGAGGGTCAAGGATGTTGTTTCTGGAGAGCCTGGCTTCAAGTTGGAGGTAGACAGCCTTTTCGATAACTTTTCCCAGAAAGGGGAGGTTTGAGACAGGTCTGTAGCTGTTTAGAGCATCTGGGTCTAAGGATGGTTTCTTGAGTAGAGGCCTGACGATTGCTTCTTTCAGAGTAGTTTGTCTGCACTGTCTGAGGAAGGGGACCCTAGTGGCCCCGAAACAATTGTCACTATTTTGTGCTGATGGAGCAATAAACAAGATTGTTGCATTTTTGAATCTGGTGTGCGAGCCTGGACTTATATCCTGCTTTCAGAGTAGAGGGAAACCACCCTTCTTGTAAGGAGCCGTTGACTATTTTGTGGAATGCCGGTGTAAATAGTTCAGGGCATTTCAACGTGAACTTAGTGGGGCCAGGGTCCAGATCGCAGGTAGTCTGGCGAAGGTTTGAGAGGATATCCAAGATGTCTTTTTCAGTGATTACCTTAAAATCAGACCATGGTGGTAGGCTATTTTTGCACTTGTTATATGGCTCTACATGGGTTTCTGGGGCAGTGAATTGAATGGCAGATCGTATGGAGGAGACTTTGTCTGAGAAGAAGTGGGCAAATTTCTCGCACAGTTCCTGTGAAGGTCTGATGCTGGATTTCCTGCAAGATGGATTGCAGAGACTGTGAACCGTGCGGAAGAGTTGGGCAGGTCTGTTGGCTGCATTTGCAATTTCGTGAGACAGGAATAAGGATTTCTTTTTGTTAATCATCGTTTGATATTTTTTCAGGTGAGCAATTAGGGAAAGTTTGTCATCAGGAGACTGATGTTTGCGCCACCTTCGTTCCAGTCTGCGTCCCTGTTTCGTTAGTTCCTTTATAGAGTTGTCAAACCAGCGAGCGTGATGTAATGGTGCGGAACGTTTAATCTTTAAGGGAGCTATGGCGTCAAAAGCGGCTGAGACATCGTGGTTATATTTAAGGACCATGGATTCAAGGCCTAAGTTGTGATCTGTCAGTCCACCTAGATTGAGGCTGTTCTGAAGGTGTTGGGGTGTCAAACCTTTCAAGGAACGATATTTTATTAGTTCTTTCACTTGGTGTTTTGTAGCCGGTGCTGTAAAGGAGAAGTGGACAGTGTGGTGGTCTGACCAAACTACTGGATCAATTTCCACATTGAATATTAGGAGTTCTGAATGGAAAATGAGGTCCAAAGTGTGTCCTTTTTTGTGGGTAGGGAGGTTGACGGCTTGAGAGAAGCCCAGTTCATTCATGGAGAGAAGTAGCTTAGTTCCAAATTGGGAAGAGTGTGTATCGACCCGTGCGTTAAAGTCTCCCAGAATTATCCACCTAGGGTGTTTCAGTGTTATGCAAGATACAAGTTCTGCTATTTCCTTGAGAAAAGCTGAGCCAGCATCAGGGGGTCGGTAGACAAGCAGTATGTTTATTTTTTTTCCAGCTGAGAGCTGGGCTGCCAGACATTCAAAATAGTGGGTGGGGGCTACAGCAAGGGGTTTAATATTCAAACTGGATTTGAAGCACAGAGCTAATCCTCCGCCCTTGCGGTTTTGCCTTTTACAGTGTAAAACTGAGTATTTGTCTGGTACCGCAGCCGCGAGAGTGGGTCCTGAGTTCTGATCCAACCATGTCTCTGTAATTAAAGCTAGGTCTGAAGCCTCTATTAGATCATGAATAACTGCTGTTTTGTTGTTTATGGACCTGGCATTGCAGAGTACTGCTTTAATGTTGTTTGCCTTAACTTTGCCTTAAGTCTCCCTTACACTGCTACTGCCAATAGAGCGCGCCCTAGTGGCTGCTGCTCTGCTCTGGCGCTTTGAGTCCGCAAGGAGAAAAGCGCAATATAAATGTTATTTGTCTTGTCTTGTCTTGTCTCCTCCCCACCCACGGGCAGGGTGAGGGTATATTAATTAAAACAAAATAAGGGCATAAATATTATTTAAATTTTTAAAAAAAAAAAACGATGGTGGGTGTGTGTAGGGGGTGTGGTAGGGGGTGTGGTTAGGGGTGTGGCCAGTGTCCCGGTTTCATAGGTTAAAATGTTGGGAGGTATGATTTTTAAACATTTTTATATAACTTTATTTTTTAGTCTTTTGCTATTTGCATTTTTAGCCTCCTGCAGTGAAGCGGTGGGTATGTTTATTGTGTGAATGTTCCATCTTCTATGTTATTGCATTGTTGTATTGTTGCTCTCATGTGGGTGATTTTGAATTTGATGCAGTTTAATTAAAAATGTGTTACTCAATCTGTCCATAGGAGGCTTTACTATTCGCACTCCATAGATTGTATTATTTAGTGTCAGTTATCCTGCATTTTGTATGTCCTATCTCTGTATGTGCTTAAGTTTCACTAAAAACTAGACACTCAAGCAATCTGATTACTAGTACTCCATTTATTGTACTTTATTATTAAGTGCAGGTCGCATTGCACTTCATGCAATTTTATCCATTTCACATGTCCCAGCTCTGTATATGCTGAAAGGGGAACTGAAGTAAGAGGTATACGGAGGCTGCCATGTTTATTTCCTTTTAATCAATACCAGTTGCCTGGCAGCCCTGCTGGTCTATTTCTCTGCAGTAGTATCTGAATAACACCAGAAACAAGCATGCAGCTAGTCTTGTCAGATCTGACTTTAAAGTCTGAAACACCTGATCTGCTGCATGCTTGTTCAGGGTGTATGGCTAATAGTATAAGAGGCAGAGGATCAGCAGGGCTGCCAGGCAACTGGTATTGCTGAAAAGGAAATAAACATGGCAGCCTCCATATACCCCTCTCTTCAGTTCCCCTTGAAGTTTCATCATAAACCAGTCACTCAAGCAATCTGATTGTCTAGCACACCATGTATTGTATTATTTAGTGCAGGTTGTCCTACATTTCATGCAATTTTATGCATTTTATGTGTTTTAGCTCTGTATGTGCGTAAGTTTCATTGAAAACTAGTTACTCGAGCATTCTGATTGCCCATAGGAGGCCTTTTTTTTATAAGCACTCCTGTAAATGCTCACAGGGAAGCCATCAGCCCAAATGCATACAATTTGCATGAAATGTGCAAGCACGCCAGAACTATTTGCATCCCATTGACCATTTGTACTGATTATCTTCAACCAACTGCATTGGCCACAGTGGGAATTGCACTTAATGCAGACATCGCTCATAGGCTGAAGAGACACAGCAGAGCGCTTTTTGGAATGTTTTTTCATAAAAAATTGACTTGCATTAAACACGCGGCCAAAATCTATTTTACAGCAATTTTAATGCTAGTTGCGCTGCAGAACAAATCTGCATGTCAGTTCATTGCCCAGACAATTCTGTGGACCAGTGCACACATCTGTGTTGTACCTGATTGCACTATTCTAACTTGCATGCAGGCTGAATTAATGTCTGTGTCCAGACTTCATTGCTGTTCACACACATTACACCACTGTGAATCCAGCATTAGGCTAGGTTCACAGTGAGTTGTTGCATTCCCTGTAACAGCGGGAACACAACAGAATGTGAAAATGGGGCCACGTTACCTGCAGATTGTGAATGCATACAGTAAAGCGTACAGTCAGTGAAATGATGCTTCACTGTAGTGTTAACGCATTCATTTGGTGGTAAACACACTTCACGCAGTGCATTAGTATACTGCATCCTCTCAGACTATACCACATTGTGAACACCATATCGCAGTGCGACGTTCTGTTTTACATTGCAGCCATTGCAACACACCACAATGGCCCACTGTTAAACTAGCCTTACTTGTACCTACCTAACCCTATTTGAAGATAAATGACAGATTCTTAATGACTTTTATAGAATGTACTTGCCTTACGGAAATAAAAAAGTTATAAAAACTGCAAAAAGGTAATCAGACTTGCGAAACTAAAAACAAAAACAAAAAAACTGTTACTACCAAGCCAAATCCCTAAAAAAAGTTTTACAAATGTATAAACTGAAAAAGAAAGGCAATAGAGAATATAGGACTTTTACAAGATCAGGCGAGAAATTTGACTGTGGAGGACAATCATGATACTTGGGAATTGGGGACATTGGTTGATAACAAGTTAAAAACCTCCTGGGCGTTACGGACGAGCTCAGCTCGTCCAGTAACGCCACGCTGGATTGCTCAGGCCCTGGTGAGCTGATTTGCATAATTTTTCTTTTTTAAACGCGCAGCTAGCACTTTGCTAGCTGCGTATCTTACCCGATTGCCGCCGCTCGCCGCTGATCCGTCACGAAAGAGGTCTTCCCCGCAGACCCCTTGCGCTAGGCTAGCTACATGATAAAAAAAAAATTTAGGTGAGAAAAAAAAAAAACACCCGCGGCCCCAAACGCCAGGTAGGTTAAGCAACTGTATACAATGCCAAGCAGCGGTAGCTAAAGCAAATAAAATTTAGTGATGCATTACATGGAAAATAAATGCTAGTATACTACTCCCTCTGTATAAATCATTTGTGAGGCCACATCTGTAGTATGGGATACAGTTTTTGGGCTACACACTATAAAAAGGACATTGACCTTCTAGAACAGGTATAAAGACTGGCAAATTAATTAATCAGAGGGATGGAAGATCTCAACTACCAATAAAGGTTGGACAAACTGGACTTTTTTAACGTGGGGAACCTGTAGCTGGCTACCTATACTGGGGGCACTATAGCCGGCTACCTATACTGGGGGCACCTATATCTGCCTACTTATACTGTGGGATATTTTTTTTTTATATCCTGCCTTTCCAATTTCTTTGTTTTGTTCTCCCTGGGGGGCAGGCATCCAAAGTAGGTGTGTGTGTGTGTAGGAGGGGGGGGGGGGGGGGGGGTCAGTGATTTCTAGTTACACCCCTGAATCCAGTCTAAATATATCTGAGCTGTTTCTCTCTAATCACATGCAATGTTTTTTTGTTTTTTTGGGGGGTTTTGGATGGATAAATAGAGCTGTATCTCATTTGTGAACCATGGCTTACAATACCTTAGAAAAAAAAGCCACCCATACAGTCTTAGTTAGCTATGACAACTGGGAACTTCACTGTTCAACAGAATATTCCCAAGCCATTATCAGACATGCAATCGCCAGGAAGTGTATGGAAGTAGAGAGACTCTACTTTACGCTGCATAAACACTAACGGGTAGGATAACATCTGGTGAACTCCTCTCTACGGCATCTGCTCATTGCATTCATTTCGGAGCATTACATACATTACAATGCCCTGAGCATAATCTGGCTGTCTGGGAAAGCTGAACTACATAACGTGTGTTAAAATAATAATTCAAACAATGCTGTCCCGGTGGGCTGGTGCGATGTTAATGCCAGGGTCAGACGTATTTGTTTTTATTTATTCCTAAGGAGGAGATTGGTTTGTGTTCATGTTTTGAAAGCTGGAGAAAACGGAATCATCGCATTGTATAGTTCACTGAATTACATAATGTCTTAATTACACACAGTAGCTTTTCACCCGTCGGCAAATTGCTGTGCAGCAACAGCCCATTATAAACCCAGAGAGGTATTTCCCTCCACGCAGACTTTATTAACCTCACACTAAAGAGGCGCTGTCCTTCATTTGTGGTTTGTACCACACTAAGCTAGCTTTTTCCACATTATGGATGTGAAGAATTTAAAATCAAAGCATTACAACTGTAATTAGTCTTGTGGTATTTACATTTCATAATCCTTTTTCTCTAGATTTTTTTTCTCTCTCTGTAATAAAGTGAACCTGACAGCTGCCTGATTTAAACGGAGCTAAATATCTTCTACAGAGGAAAACTCCACAAACTGCCGATGCCTAATCCACCCTAGTAGTGCTAGCGACGGTTTTGGGTATAATGGGGCCCTGGTCATTTTAATATTGTACTAACAGTAAAGTTGTTGAGACCTTGCCAGTCTCATAGGCCCACCCCTGGTGTTTTCCTGCCCAATAGGATGATCCCTCTTTGTCACCCAGTAAGGCATTATGTTGGACAGGGGGACTGCTGGGATTATGTTTTCGTCACACGAAGGATCCGCACCATCCAGTGCAAAAATGTATTCGCTCTTCTTAAAATTCATAAAAGCATTACATGCGTCAGGTCTGCCATTAAAGGGGAACTGAAGAGAGAGGTATATGGAGGCTGTCATGTTTATTTCCTTTTAATCAATACCAGTTGCCTGGCAGCCCTGCTGGTCTATTTCTGTGCAGTAGTATCTGATTAAAACCAGAAACAAGCATGCAGCTAGTCTTGTCAGATCAGACTTTAAGTCTGAACCACTGAAACACCTGATCTGCTGCATGCTTGTTCAGGGGCTATGGCTAATAGTATTAGAGGCAGAGGATCAGCAGGGCTGCCAGGCAACTGGTATTGTCTAAAAGGAAATAAACATGACAACCTCCATATACCTCTCTCTTCAGTTCCCCTTTAATTCTAAAAAGCACTGTGAAATAAAAACGGGGTTTTTGCGAGGCTTTAGTCTATCTTTAAATATTTTACATAAGCACAAAATGTCTGTGAAGAAACCGTGGAAAAACAATTTTTAGTATGTTACCAATCTAACAAAAGTGGACAAAAATATAGAGTTTATCGCACAGCTCCCATCAGGTTTCATAAAGCAATTCACTTATATACATGAGAAAAAAATGTAATCTCTATTCAAACCTCCTGGTTCTAAAGTGCCTAATTTATTATTCCAAAAACTTTTTTTTTTAAAAGTTGCTTATGTCTGTCACCACCCCTTCTAGGAATAGGGATTCCCTCGCACACCTGTACTCTCAATTGAGAAACCTGATGTCTCATTTCACAGAAATGTGCTGACAATGCCAAATCTCTATTATTGGTTCTAATACTTGATTTATGTGATGCTAGTCTGTCTCTAAGGGGCTGAGTTGCCTCACCTCCATATCCTATTTCACAAGGACATTTAAAGGGACTCCGAGCAGTGCAGAAACTATGGGAAGATGCATATCATTTTAAAGCTCTCTTTCTCCTATTTCCAATGATATATAAACCGCCGCCCTACGCCTTTTAGTTTTCGCTAGTTTTGCGATTGAAATTGCAGCGGCCGCGATTTCGGTCGCAAAAATAGAGAAAACTAAAAGACGCAGGGCGACGATTTAGGGGTCGTCAGAAAGAGGAGAAAGAGAGCTTTAAAATGATATCCATCTTTCCATAGTTACATTGTATTACACAGGGCGACTTTTTCTCAAAGTCAGCAGCTCCATTCAGCAGAAAAAGTCGCCCTGTGTAATACAATGTAACTATGGAAAGATGGATATCATTTTAAAGTTCTCTTTCTCCTCTTTCTGGCGACACCTAAATCGTCACCCTATGCCTTTTAGTTTTCTCTATTTTCGCGATCGAAATCGCGGCCGCGGCAATTTCAATCGCGAAAATAGCGAAAACTAAAAGGCGTAGGGCGGCAGTTTATATATCATTGGAAAGAGGAGAAAGAGCTTTAAAATGATATGCATCTTTCCATAGTTTCTGCACTGCTCGGAGTCCCTTTAATTAAATAAATTACAAACAGAGATTCACAGTTATATCGCTCTTTGATAGTGAATTTGGTACCTCTACTAGGATGAGTAACAATATCTCCTTTTGTAATATTACCACAAAGGTGACAATTTAAACATGGATATGTTCCATTTTCAAAGCAGAAGACGAGCTCAAGGATGAACCAATGTCATTATGCACTAGTTTGTACCTCCAGAGAGGGAGCTCTCCTACGGGACATGAGGAGCATACTATGGAACTCCTCTACAATAGGTAATCCTTCCTTCAAAACATGCCAATGTCTATCGACAATGGCATCAGTCTTATCAGATAAAACGTTATGTCGTAACCCAAGCTATTCTTTTATCAACATCCTTGGTTTGTCCTTTACTTCTCTTTTCAAATCTTTTCTAAAGCCCCATACACACGCTCAACAGCGGTCTTTTATGCAGCACAATTATCAAACAACTGTTGTTGTGAAACAAGTTGAAACAACCAAAAAAAAAGTTGTTTGCTATTGTTCAAACAATTGATAAGACCTTATCAGTTGTGTGTACAATAGCAAACAACTTTTTTTTTTTTTTGGGGTTGTTTCACAACAAAAGTTGTTTGTTAATTGTGCTGTATAAAAGACCACTGTTGAGTGTGTGCTGGGTACACACGTTGCGATTTCCTGCTCGATTCGCGGGATCGATTATTTCCAACATGTTCAATCGGGTTTCGATTGATACAGCCGTCGATTTTGCATGTTAAGAATGCAAAATTGACGGCTGTATTGATCGAAACCCGATCGAACATGTCGGAAATAATCGATCGAGCGGGAAATTGCAACGTGTGTACCCAGCATTTTTAGAATTAACAATTGAGGGACCTGATTCATCATAAGACAGACAATATCCTGGATAACCTCTCACCATAGATCTTTGCCTCATTTCCTTTAAAGGGAAACCGAAGAGAGGGGGATACGGCGGCTGCCATATTTATTTCCTTGTAAACAATGCGAGTTGCCTGGCAGCCCTGTTGATCTTCTGGCATAAGTAGTGTCTGAGTCAAAACCCTTGAACAAGCATATGGCTAATGCAGTAAAACCTGAGTCATCTGAGTCAGAGTTCCTGATCTGCTGCATGCTTGTTCAGGGTTTATGGCTAAAAATATTAGTGATACAGGATCAGGACGACTGCCAGGCAACTGGTATTGTTTAAAATAAATATGGCAGCCTCCATATCCCTCTTACCTCGGGTTCCCTTTAACCTAACTCCTCTCAGTTCTAAATCTGTTACGATCCTTTCTACTCTCTTACACTGACCCAATGGGATGTTTTCCTTAATATGATCCACATGGAAACTCGAAAAACATAAAATAGAGTTCTATCAGTAGGTTTAGTATAGATGTCCCTTTTCAATTTCCATTTTTCCAAATATACCATCATACGTACAGCGCTGCGTAATATGTCGGCGCTATATAAATACAAAATAATAATAATAATAATATCTAAAAAAAAAATTGATCCGCTCAGTCTCAGCATGCACGGTTAGCACAATCTCTGGACAGACCTCATGCAAATTCTTAGCAAGGGCATCAAGGCTCGAACATGGCCCCGTCCACAAACAAAAAATATCATATTTAAATCTCCGCCGTAAAATCACATGGCAACAAAAAATCTGGTTTGAATAGTCAATGAATTTTAAAAAGAGCTAATTTTTTTTTTTTTTGACTGGATGGTGCGAATTCTTTGTGTGAAGAATACCAGATTATTCACTTTATACTCTGAGGGACGGATCTTTCACATCCTTGGAAGTCCATTGGTGCTTAACCTTGTGATTCATTGGGCCTGATGCTATTCCAGGTGATAAGTAGCTTGCAGATGCGAGCTACTTATCACCTTGCCATCGCACGAGGATTACCGGCAAATCCTATTGCCAGTTTCACTCGTGCGATGGCCGATCGTTAGGGAGCATTACTCAGGCGAAAGCCTGCGCGATGCTCCCTATTACCGGGCGATGGGGAGCGAGGTTTACCCTGTGGTGCTGTCCATCAGCACCACGGCCTCGCTCCCCACACATGCGCACAACCCGCCGAACATCCGCCGCCATCTTCCGCCGCTGCATCTGGGGGTCTCCTTTAATAAGGAGACCCCCAGAGCTCCCCGCCGGCCGCCGCTCGTCTCCGCAACCCACCCACAAAGTTGCAAAGTTACAAATTGCTTAAATTCCTTACCGCCGCTTTACACCCGTCGGCCGCCGCATCTCGCCGCAAGTCCCCGCTGTGTAATTACAGTGTACGAGTTACTGTAATTACACTCACTAAGAACAGAGTCCCGGCAAAGCATCTTTGAATCAGCCGCCGGGGCTCCCCATTGGTCACAGGCCGAGCCATTTTCATTGGTCCAGCCTGTGAACCAATGGGGAGCCCCGGCGGCTGATTCAAAGATGCTTTGCCAGGACTCTGTTCTTAGTGAGTGTAATTACAGTAACTCGTACACTGTAATTACACAGCGGGGACTTGCGGCGAGATGCGGCGGCCGACGGGTGTAAAGCGGCGGTAAGGAATTTAAGCAATTTGTAGCTTTGCAACTTTGTGGGGGGGGGGGGGGGTTGCGGAGACGAGCGGCGGCCGGCGGGGAGCTCTGGGGGTCTCCTTATTAAAGGAGACCCCCAGATGCAGCGGCGATGTCATGCGTTAGCATGTTTAGACCTGCTTTTTGTAGGTCTAAGCTAACGCTCATGTCTGCCGGGAAGCACCGCTTCCCGGAGGCATGCAAAGTGTAATAGGATAGGGTGTAAGGAACTTGCTGGGCGATAATATCGCCCAAGCGAGTTCTTTTAGCACCCTGCCTAGGGCTAAATGCAATTGAATCAGGCGACTTTATAGTCACCTGATTATCGGACTCACCAGCGTTTAACACTGGCGAGTCTGACAATTGCATCAGGCCCATTATCGGGATTATGCTTTTTAATCACACTTAGCACTGACCGCAATTACTTCTTTAGAGTACATATTATTGTGGTGCCGCTCAGTTCGGCACAGGGAGAGCTGAATGACGGTTCTCCCTGCTGCCGCTAAACTCCAAGGCAGCGTTAAATACTATTCCCCCTCCGAGTTGTCGCAACTCAGAGGGCGATGCAATTCAGGGTCTAGCAGCCGCCAGAGTCCCAAATTACTTTACGCAGGGTGCGCAGCATAGCATTACTGCTAGGACGGCCTCTGCTTCAGTGCACGGCGCTGCGTGCCAAAGTAACCTGCTTCGTCTTTGTTTTGTTTTTTTTTGGAAGGGCTGTAAATACCGGTATCATAATTTCTATTATCTCCCTTTTAAAGTAAAATATGAAGCAATATGTTTTTACAGGGTTGCATCACTAGGGTTATATATTCATGGTTTGTGCTCCAATTACTTGCCAGCAGCCCCCAATCCTTCCATGGGAATAAATAGTCCTTCTCCCTGTGTCCTTCTCCCTGTGTGCAGGTCGAGCAGGAAACAGTAGCGATCCTCATTGCTTAATAATGTTGTATGGGGGATATACACTATTTATTTAAGTGGGCACACTGCCTAATGTTATTTCCTAGTACTCTTGGCTTAATTTTGTAATTTTGAGGGGTTCATTCTTCTTCACTATGATTGTTCCTTAGGGGAACGTGTTTCTTAGTAATGTAGTTTGTGGGTACACACTAACTTGTCACGACAGGGGAGGGGGAAGCTGGGGGTGGGGTTCAGACATACTTCCTGTTTGTTGTTTCAGGATATTAATTATAAACTTTCCAATGTTGTTGTATACATTATTTATTTTATTGTATTTATAAAGTGCCAACCTATTACGCAGCGCTAGACATTGAATAGGGATACATACAATATAAACATAGGGTGACAGAACAAGAAGTAGCAAACGTTTATACAACATAGCATAAGGTTATCCATGCAAACGATATAAGATGCATGATCATGTAATTTTAGAGACCCAGAAAGTCTGAGTAAGTGCACGGGAAGGGTGTTATAGCTGGGGTTGCAAAATCAAGGACGACACACTAAGGAGGGGGCAGACACTGACCAAGGCTTACAATCTAAAGGATGGGGGAGGAACATATATGGTAGGGCTGTGGAAAGGTGCTCAGCTGCGAGAGTTAAAGTGTGGTAGATGGGGGTAGGCCATTTCAAAGAAATGTGTTTTGAGGGCTTGCTTGAAGGTGTTAAAGGAAGGGGTGAGAGGGAGTTCCATAGGGTGGGGGCAGCTTTTGAAGTCATGTAGGCATACATGGGAATGAGAAATGTGTGGGGTGGTCAGGCAGAGATCATTGGAGGACAGTAGAGGACCGGCAGCTATTTATCTGTATACATACATAGTACTTGTATGGTTGTTTGTATGGTAGTTAGGGTTTTTTTGTTTTTTTTTATGAAATAAGATGACTTTGTCCAAACTTTTCCTGGGGGGATCAGGGGAGATGTCTCACTGATTTCTAGTTATGTCCCTCATAGGTTTAAATATTGGCCAAGCCCACAAATTGTTGTGACCATGCCCCTTTTTTTGCAGCTATGTGAACGACACAATTTCCCCTCAGACTATGCTCAGAGATGCCACCGATCTTCAGATATCCTAGCGTCAGGGATAGTATTTACACTATGTAATACTGCAAACCTAAGCACTGAAGACTTTTTTTAAATTTTTTTCCCCTCTTCCAATTTTTTTTTCTTTTGTGGTGTGCACATGATGTGGTGTGAGAACTGACTCTGAGATTTGGCAAAGTTGCCTACTTAACACATGAATGCGTCTCCTGCTCCCAGCATTAGTTTATATTGTGCAGACTGGTTTCCAGTAACAGAGCCTGAACTGTTCTTTCCTGCCTAACCTGACAGCACTCTCGTTTCACTCTCGGATTAAGACCATAAACACACAGAAAGGGCAAAAATAAGGATCTGTTAATGCTACAGTTATTTCACAATGTACCATATTGAAGCATGAATGCAGTTATGTCTGTTTCTCTTTTAGGCCCCTGATACCAAAATAACAAAGCAAGCTGCCTCTTAGTTCTTGGCTTACAAAACTTGTTGATGGAATTAGAAGAAAAAGAGCTAAGAGTTTCCTTTACCTCCCAAGGATAATGTAATTATACTTTTGTTCCTATTTTTGCTGGAAGTAGAAAAACAACATCAAGATAACATTTTGTCATGTATGCCTGTATTTATACAGTAGGAAGGCGTGCATGAAATAGAGGTGCTGTGAAAAAAGGGTGTAGGATAAAGCCAAAATCATTGCGGCAATAAGGAAAATATTGGTTTAACCACTTAAAGTGAACCTCCGGACTAAAAATCTACTCGGTAGAGCTGAAAAGGCTTGGTGTTTAACAGTTTCACAGTATCAGAACTTTGTTTTTCTTACCAAAGCATCATTTTTAGCTGCAATTTTATCTAAGCTCCACCCATCAAAGAAAAAAAGCCCGGGCTTTTTTTCCCTGATGCTGTGCAGAGCATGATGGGATTTCCTATGTTCACGTTGCCTAGCAACTGGGAGAGGTGATCAGGACATAGGACAGTTGGAACTGTCTCATGCTCCCTGTCACCTCCTTTCAACCAAAAAGATGGCTGCCATCAAGAAATCAAACATTTGCCTGTTCTTTTAAAACAGTGTGGGTAAGAGATTATATTACCTATCTATTTTAATTAACATAGGTAATGTAACTTAATGACAGTATGTTTGTTTAGGCTGGAGTTCCTCTTTAAGGACCACAGTCTATTTTTTTGTTTTGTTTTACAAATTAGGCCACTGCAGCTTTAAGGGCCCTCTGCAGGGCCTTACAGCTCAGCACACAAGTGATTTTCCCCACCCCCCTTTTTCTGACCACCAACAGAGCTTTCTGTTGGTGGGCTTTGATGGCTGCTGCTTTGTTTATTTATTTTTTAATTTTTTCTTATTAAATATAGCTATTTTTTTTCATTTTTTTATATTTCCCCCCACCTCTCCAATGACAGCAATTGGCTGTCATAGGCATCAGCCTATGAGAGCCGATCACTCCTGTGCCTCCAGAGGGGACAGCCGAGTGACACGGCTGTCCCCAGTACAGTGCTGCCATAGATCGCAGTGATGTACAGTGTAAATAGATGGCAATTTCGCTGTCTAACAGTCTCCTAGTGGAGATCGTGGAGCTCCGTCACTCATCACTCAAGCAGAGACGCACGTCTATCGGCGTGCGCAATCTTCTGCAAAACCCCGCCCCAGGGCTTCAAGCCAATTGGCGTTGAGCAGTCCTGGGGCTGCCATCGCGTTCACGCTAATTGGCCTGGAGCTGTCGGCAGAAGGTTAACAGTAAATATAGGTGGAAATTAGCAATTGTTTCTAAACTCATTTTTAATGAGTTTAAGTATTGCAAAGCCAAATATTTAGGTTATTTTTATAATTTTTTCATCTTTATCTGAAATAGAATAAATATATTAAAATTATGGTAATAAAAAGCGTGCCGGGTGAAACCGAAATCGCAAAATATAGTAGATAACAATGAAAAGTAAATTATATTTACCCTACTCTCACACAGAGCCCTCCCTGTACCAATGCCTCACCCTAATACTCCCCTGGTGGCGCCTAACCCTTAGACCTCCCCTTTGGTGCCTAACCCCATGACCTCCTCCTGTGGTGCCTAACCCTAAAACCCCCCTTCTTGGCGCCTGACCCTAAGGCCTGGGCCACACTAGCTCCGGGTGCGGGACGCATCCGCGGTCCGGGCTCCGATTTTCAAAACCCGGAACGCAAACGGATCCGTGCTGCCTTTTTTGCAGCACACGTTTTGGATCCGCTTGCGTTTTTTGTTTTTTTTTTTGCTAGAGGGGGTAGCAGCCAGGACGGGGGGCTGCGGGCAAAGCGGCGGCCAGGGGGGTCACATCCCCCCCCCCTTGCTCACCTGGGTGCCCCCTGTCCCCGCTCCCCCTCCAGCTCGCATATAATGTAATAATTTGTACCTAATGAAGTTCGGCGAGCCGGGCACTTCCGCCCACACCGCTCGCCGTCACTTCCTGCAATGTCGCCCTCTGTATTTCAGTGGGCGGCATCGCAGGAAGTGACGGCGAGCGGTGTGGGCGGAAGTGCCCGGCTCGCCGAACTTCATTAGGTACAAATTATTACATTATATGCGAGCTGGAGGGGGAGCGGGGAGGGGGGCACCCAGGTGAGCAAGGGGGGGGTGGATGTGACCCCCCCTGGCCGCCGCTTTGCCCGCAGCCCCCCGTCCTGGCTGCTACCCCCTTCAGCATGGCGGCCCCCTCCTTCACCATGGGACACTGGAAACTGATCCGTTTCCAGTGTCCCAAAATGTCAGTGAAGAGGGAGGCCCGTTTCCCCATTGATTTTCACTACCCGTACGTGTATACGGGTCCGTGAAAAATGCTGCAAGTCCGGACTCAGCGTTCCGGGTTTAAAAACGTATTCCGCGGATCGCACGCGGATACGTTTTTAACTTGAGTGTGTGCTGTTCCTATTTTTAACATTGGTATCCGTGGCTACGTTTTTCGTCCGGGACAAAAAACGTAGCTACGGATACGTTTTTAAATTAAGTGTGAACTAGCCCTTAAACCCCCTTTCTCCGCTGCAAATAACATAAATACAAAAAGTGGTACATTTTATAAGATACATTTCAAAACTATAAGCGATACATTTGTAAGTTAATACATGCAGAAATAATTTAGAGGGGATCTCTGAGAAGCACAACGCTAACGAGTGACCAATTCTACATACATTTGCATGGAACTGCATCTAAAATGTTTTCTGGAGGGTGTAATTTATAAAATTAGAATTACAGTAGATCTGTAAAAGTAATTTGGTTCCCTGAGAACACCATTCACCTAACATAATTCACTCTATGTATAAAAGGCACATTATACCAGGTGAATTAAGTGCAAAGCGTGGCAGAAGAACAAATTAAATACGACATCCAGGGCCGGATTTATACTTTTTACCGCCCTAGGCCGACTGTCAAACACCGCCCCCTTCCCCCCCCCCCCCCCCCATCCCCTACTCAAGTGTGCCTGCACACACAATCATACCTCCCAACATTTTTAGATGAGAAAAAGGGACACTAAAGCCACGCCCCAGCCACACCCATGACCACGCCCCCGCCACACCCCTAGTCTTCAATACCAAAAAAATTTCATAAGAAAAATATGTTGCTTTATAAATCAAACCACACTGGTCCTTTCGATCCTGGTTCATTTGTCTTTATATTAACATTTTAAAATTAGTAATATATCAATTTAAAGGATGAGAATAATGTTTAGCGTCAATCTAACACTTTTCAGTACTGAAATACTGTATGTATGTGTATATATATATATATATATATATATATATATATATATATAATTTTTTTTTTTTTACATAGAAAGAGGGACAAAGTCCGGAAAGAGGGACAAATGAGGGGCAAAGAGGGACAGAGGAACAGGGCTCCCAACGAGGGATTGTCCCTCCAAAAGAGGGACAGTTGGGAGCTATGCAAATAATGCTATACCACCAGGACTGGAGAGCACAAGAGGGGAGAGAAGGGAGAAGAAAAGACGGAGCACAAAATGGGGGATAGGGAAAGACAGGAAGAACAGGATGGGAGAGAGGGGAAAGGGAAAGATGGAGCATAGGATGGGGGAGAGGGAAAGACTTAGAGAACAGGACAGGAGAGAGTGAAAGACAGGGAGCACAGGATGGGGAAAAGGAGGCAGGGAAGACAGGGAGCACAGGATGGGGAAGAGTGGGAAGTCAGGGAGCACAAGATGATGTAGAGGGGAAGACAGGGAGCACAGGATGGGAAAGCAGGGAAGATAGGGAGCACAGGATGGGAAAGCGGGGAAGATAGGGAGCACAGGATGGGAGAGAGGGGAAGACAGGGAGCACAGGATGGGAGAGAGGGGAAGACAGGGAGCACAGGATGGGATAAAGGGAAGACAGGGAGCACAGGATGGGATAAAGGGAAGACATGGAGCACAGGATGGGATAAAGGGAAGACATGGAGCACAGGATGGAATAAAGGGAAGACATGGAGCACAGGATGGAAGAAAGGGAAGATATGGAGCACAGGATGGGAGAGACGGAAGACGGGGAGCACAGGATGGGATAAAGGGAAAGACATGAAGCACAGGATGGGAGAGAGGGAAGACAGGATGGGAGAGAGGGAAGACAGGGAGCACAGGATGGGAAGAGATAAAGACAGGGAGCACAAGATGGGGAGAGGGGGCAAGGAAGACAGTGAGCACAGGATGGGGAGAGGGGGCAGGGAAGACAGGGAGCACAAGATGGGGGAGAGGGGAAGAAAGGAAGCGCAGGGTGGGGAGAGGAAGGATAGAGAGCACAGTATGGGAGAGAGGGAAAGACAGGGAGCACAGAATGAAGAATATGACAGGAAAAGAAAGATCAAGATAGGAAAGAGGGGATAGGGAAAAAGAGCCAAATAGAACACAGGACAGGAAACAGAGAAGGGGGAAAGAGAGTGAGAGTTTAATGGAGAGGGAAGTTAAAAAAAGACATTTCACTTGCCACAGGAGAGTGCACTGGAGATACCTAGAGTCTGTAATACAGCAGGCAATCTGTGGCAGAGCATTCCAGATCAGGAAAGTCGGCTTATCTAAACTGCAGCTATCTAAAAGCAATTATCATTGTTTGCTTACTTGTCTCAGGTCACTTCCCAGTGAGAGTAAAAGTTCTGTCCCCTGCACTCTCCCGACAGCAGTATTAGCGGCATTAAATCTCCCGGTAATTACACGTCACACTCAAAGCAGCTGGGAAGTGAAGGGTGGACTCTTAAGAGGTGCACTTTGAAGGACTGTGAGCTGCAGCCAGCAACATGTGTAGCTTTTGTGCTGGCTGGCTGGTTGCTCCTGGCCATAATCGCTGCCTGCTTACTTTCCCCCAGTGCCCCGCCAGGACCTTTCATCATCCCCGCCGGCACAGCCACGTGGTGTGAGTCACATCACATGCCAGACCCGGCCGTCCAGCATGCGTGCCTGCATCCGCCCGCTGCCATCTGCAAACTGCAAGGGTGATTGCGGACGGAAACGGGACTGGCTGCCTCAGAGCCTTAGGAGTAGTCTGCGTGGAGGAGAGACATGAGAGTGCAGCAGGCGGCAATGGGACAGGACTAAAGAAAGATAGCGCAGATGGTGCGGGCGCTTCAATTGTCTGCACACACTACATGCACAGTCACTGTGCGACAGCCGCCCCAGCTCTCCTGTCGGCAGGTTTCCGCCCTAGGAACCGGCCTAGTTGGCCTGTGCGGAAATCCGGCCCTGACGACATCAATCCTTAGCAACAAATAACAGACTTTCAGCACCTTAAATGGACTCCGAGGACCTCTCATGGGCATGCCTTTAAGACTCCGACCAGTACTGCAAAGTACTTAGAGACTCTGAAGTGAATGAACCAGCATGTGTTTACTGTAAAGCACCTTACATAGTGCTAAACTGCCGCTATCCCGCAGCAAAACGAGGGGTTTTTACCCCCCAAATCCCCCCTGCAAAATCCACGACTTTCTTGGTCGTGGACTTTGCTGCTCATGGATAGTGTTGGGCGAACATCTGGATGTTCGGGTTCGGTGTGGCTCGGCCGAACATGCCCCTGATGTTCGGCATGTTCGAGCCGAACCCCGAACCCAACCCGAACATGTCCCTTTGGGGCCCCTATAGGGTCCCAGCATAAAAGGAGAGCATGCCCCGAGCGCGGGGGGGGGGGGTCGGAAATGCCCCCACCCCTTCCCGCTAAGCTCTCCCTTCTGCCGGTACCCTATAATTAAATTTAAGTGCCCAAAAGTACCTGAGGAGGAGGAGGGCAGGAAGAGGGCAGCCGGAGTTCTTGGGCACTAGTACCATCTGGTGCTTCCGCCCTCTCTTGACGCACTTCCTGTTTACATTTGAAGTCGCGTCAAGAGGGCGCAGAAGTACCGCGATGACGCGAACGAGGGTATGCATCATCTACATGATGACACGTACCCTCGTACGCGTCATCGCGGTACCTCTGCGCACTCTTGACGCGACTTCAAATGTAAACAGGAAGTGCGGCAAGAGAGGGCGGAAGTACCAGATGGTACTAGCGCCCAAGAACTCCGGCTTCCCTCTTCCTGCCCTCCTCTTCCTCAGGTACTTTTGGGCACTTAAATTTAATTATAGGGTACCGGCAGAAGGGAGAGCTTAGCGGGGAGGGGTGGGGGGCATTTTCGACCCCCCCCCCCCCCCACGCGCTCGGGGCATGCTCTCCCTTTATGCTGGGACCCTATAGGGGGCTATGTTCGGCCGGACACGGCTGTGTTCGGCCGAACAAAGAAGGCCTGTTCAGGTCCGGGCAGCGTGCCCGAGCACCCTCCCGAACACCATGAGGTGTTCGGGGGGTGCCGAACCGAACCCGAACAGGCCAAAATCCGGGCGAACCCGAACAGTGGCAAACACTGTTCGCCCATCACTACTCATGGAGGCAGAGCTATGAGCTTCTGCTCTGCCTCCATGCGTGTCAATTGCCACACGGATCTCCGCCTCTCCCCCGCCCCTCTCTGTAAAGGCAGATTGAGAGGGGTGGGGAGAGGCAGCGATCAGCGGGGATTGACACGCTGAGAGGCAGAGCTACAGGGCTAAGCTCTGCCTCTTCAGGAAGCGCTCCCCTGAGTTTACTGAGGGGATTTGGGGGTATAAACCTCTCGTTTTGCCGCGGAATAGCGGCGGTTTAGCACTATGTAAGGTGCTTTACAGTAAACACATGCTGGTTCACTCACTTCAGTCTCTCTTTAAAGATGCATACCATTCTGTAGCTTGTGCTCTCCTCTTTCATTTGATACCGTTCTACACCAAATAGCTTTCGTTCGATTTCAATTTAAATATCGCGGCTGCCATCTTGGCTATATTATAACTTCCGGGTCACCCCTGTCTTCTCTGTTAGAGAAGTGCATCATTGAATGAAGCAGGAAGAGGAAGTGACACGCATGGCCATTGCAAGAGGCTCCTCCAGAGGGGTCATAGCACGACTTTGTTGGAAGTAGTCTGTCTTAAAGGCATGCCCATGAGAGGTGCCACTGATACCACTGATGCTCCTTTTTAAACGATACAGATTCTTTTTCGTAATCGTTAAAAATATCTATATGCTTGCCTTTAATGCAATATCCCTAATATAACTGGTACATTTAATCATCATATTCAAACATGCCACAAACAAACCTGAGCCATCTGATGCATGTGAAAAAGGAAAAAAAAAGAAAATGTAGTATATCCTAGGAGGAGGTTGGCATAAAAGTGTGTATGTGTATATGTATGTGTGTGTATATATGTGTGTGTGTGTGTATATGTATATGTATGTGTATATGTATGTTATTATACACTTTTATGCCAACCTCCTCCTATGATATACTACATTTTATGATATACTACATTTTCTTTTTTTCCTTTTTCACATGCATATATTTTCATGTAGTGTACAAGATACAGAGGCGCCAAAAGAATAAAAGGTAATTAAATGAACTTAAAAAACCAACTGGTTAAACAGAGGAGGCAGCGGTGGTCTTACCCCCTCCAAACAGACACAGGCAAGGACTGGGATTCAGACAGTCAACAATTTATTCGGAACTCCAAAAAACAATGCATTGCATTGTTTTCGGAAACACAGGCAAGGACTGCGATTCAGACAGTCAACAATTTATTCGGAACTCCAAAAAACAATGCATTGCATTGTTTTTTGGAGTTCCGAATAAATTGTTGACTGTCTGAATCGCAGTCCTTGCCTGTGTCTGTTTGGAGGGGGTAAGACCACCCCTGCCTCCTCTGTTTAACCAGTTGGTTTTTTAAGTTCATTTAATTACCTTTTATTCTTTTGGCGCCTCTGTATCTTGTACACTACATTGAGTCCACCCTGGGTGGAGGGTTGTTACCCTATTTTCCTGTCTACAGAGAGCGACTTTTTATTCCTGAGTGGGGTCAGGATTGTTCTCCCCACCTGCCTATACAGTGGTTACCTATTGGTAACCCTGGTTTGTAAGTATCATTTTAACTTCTCATTTATTTTGCTGTCCCCAAGACGAATTACACTATTGGGGCTCTTGGTGTCCCTCTGCTTTATATATTTTCATGTGTGTGTATATGTATATTATGTGTATATATACATACTCAGACTGGGCCACCAGGAACACAGGAATTTTCTAAGTAGGCCCTGCACCGAGCAGCAGGAGAGAAGAGGGTAGCAGCGCAGGAAAGGAGGGCTTGGGCACACAGCAGCGGGGAGGGGGCCCAGCTCCCCCCTGCACACTCCTCCCCCAAGAAATTTGCAGAATGGCAGTGGCCAGGCAGGGTACTACTTACTTCTCCTACTCTCCAGGCGCCGGGGATCTGCGTCACTGCGCGTTACGCGTCTTCCGTCTCCAATGGCTCTCACTGTACTTCCTGATTAGCAGAAGTACAGTGAGCCGCATTGGAGACAAGATACGTGACACACAGAGACTCTGCAGCAGAATACCAGCATCTGGATCCAGGATGAGGCGAGTCGTTCCCCGCCCGCTGCCACCAGCCCACCACTGCACTAACAACTGGGGAGGGGGGGGGGGGGGGTAGCGCAGAAGGAGGGGGGGGGGGAGCGCAGAAGGAGGGGGGGCCCAGGTGAGGGATGGGGGAGTTGGGCCCCCCTCTCCACCGCTGTGTTCCAGCAAGCTCCCCCTTCCAGGCTAGTGGGCACCTAAAGCTAACTACCTATACTGGGGACACCTATAATTACCTATACTGGGACACAGATAGCCAATACCTATACACCTATAGTTAACACCTATAGCTATTTTCTGGGGAACATGGCTACTTAATTTATGTATACAGGACCCATTTGGTTACTAAATTTTTTTTATTTTGATGCACCTGGCTATTTTTTTTTTTGTTTACTGTAAGGCACCTGGCTACTTATTTTTCTGGAGGTGTGTGACTACTTAATATTTTTATCTAGCGGCATTTGGCTACTTGATGAATTATCATGAGGCATGTTACTTACTACTTGATTATTTTATCCAAAGTTTATTTTTCCAGACCCACTCTTTGGCCCAGTGCACACCGAGCGGTTTTAGCAGCGATCCGCCAACCGCAGGCTGAAACTCTGAAAACACTTGGCTAATGTATTTCAATGGGATGGTGCACACCAGCGGTTTGAGGTTTTTAGCAAACCGCAAACGTGCCTCCTGCTGCACGTTTGCGGTTTGCAGAAGCGTTTCTGCCTCAATGTAAAGTATAGGAAAAGCGCAAACCGCTCTGGAAAACACTAGATCAAAGCGTTTTTTTCAGGCGTTTTTGTTACAAAAGCTGTTCAGTAACAGCTGTACTGTAACAATATTTGAACTCTGCTACACAAAAACGCTGCAAAAAACGCTAGGCATGTTTAGAAAACCTCTCTAAACATGCCTAGAATCGCTCTGAAATCTGCTTCAAAAACCTCTAGTGTTTTGAGGATCTGCTAGCAGTTTTGGTGTGCACTGGGCCTCTTTGAATAACATCACTACTTATTTTGTGTATTTTTGAGTCTGCCCATGACCCATCATGGCCACTCCCAGATTTTTTTTTTGTGCTGTGCGTGCCGCATGTACCCGTCTCCCTGTTATAGAATGAGCTCACAATCTATTCCTTACCATAGTCTAACGTCCTACCAAATGAATTATATAGCACTGACATCTGCGCAAAATTTCTAGAGTACATTTCTATGTGAGCCCAAATGAAGGGGTGGGGGGGGAGGAGTGGTCCCCAGGCTGAAACTCCCCTGGCGGGCCCTTAGTGTCACAGTCCAACCCTGTATATACAGTATGTATTTATGTATATATGTGTATATATGTGTGTGTGTTTTTTTATTTTATTTATTTATTTATTTTATAAAAGATGTACAAAATGAATAAAACATTCAGCAAAAGTAGCAGCAGCAACACGCTATTTAGTGCTCTTGATTCTTTTCTTGGTGGAACAGTTGTGTTGTAGTACTAAAGAAGTTCGGTGGTTCAGTGATGTTGCCCCATTTAATAGTATTCATTGATGCAGATAGTATACTTCAGGATTCAGGTTAAAAATTATTATATGCCGGCATATTGCTGCTGCGTACTGGTTACTCAAGCTCCCTGGGATCACGGTGTGGTGGTGTCCGCACATGGCACGGGGCTCCAGTCTGTCACCTGCTTTGGATCCTATGCCTCATCCGTCCCCCGTGTACTGGATTGAGTAGTGTGCTATGGCTTCTGAGTCCTGGCGGAATACTTCCTGCTTCTTCTGGAGAGGTCAGCTACTGTTTTTTGCCAGCCTCAGCTGCCTTTGTCAAAGCTGTATAGGAAGAGTGCCACCATCTTGTGCAGTATATGTATGTGTCAAGTACTGTATTCTCCATTGCCTAGGCCCCTCCTCCTCTTGCTTAAAGGAGTAGCACCAGTTCAGGATATTTTCCTTTTGGCCTTTTTCTGAAGGATATAGCAGCCCTTTTTCCAGGTCCAATCAACTGTTCATTTGTTGTTATGGCTTCCATTTTCATTGTGGCTGAATTATAGTTTACCTCAAGAATAAAAGGTTAGTGTTTGTCTTTATCTTGATGGAAATGAAAACAAAACTAAGAATAATAATTTTCTTCACTTTTCTAAAAAAATGTGTAAGAAAAAATTGAATAATTATCGGAATATACATACAATACACATGCATATGCAAGGTCAATGTTAGGATGCAATCAGATATTTGCGTTTTGGAGTACAAACACCCCAACCTCCCTCACACCACAGCTTATTCATGCCAGTAGCAAGCTCAGTGCTCTGAACTGGCAGCCATCATCCCAATCTAATTTCATCTGTACTCCAAACGCGAGTCAAGTAGAACAGACAGGAGAGCTCCTTTGGTGTATTAACTTCTTTACTTAAAATTTCACGCTTAAAAAGTTGCACTTAGTGTTGTTAAAACAATTGCGCGTCTCAGGGCTGCCAGCCGTCCTCTCCAGCCCTGTGCTTGGTCAAAGCAACAGGTGCGGTGTCTCTCGGCGTGGAGCGGTGGGCGGGGCTTGGTCACGCTGGAGCTGTCTGACGTCACGACACGTTTCGGCGCTAACCAAAACTTTGTCAGGTCAGACGAATGAGGAACCCTCAACGCGAGTATCTGATTGCATCCTAGCATTGACCTTGCATATGAATGTGTATTATAGGTATATTCAGCGTTTTTCCGCTTTTTTTTACATTTGTTATATACATATATTTTTCTTTTAGTCTTAATTTTTTTGAAAAGAGAAAAAAGCAGCAGTAGCAGAAGTTTCTTTATCTTAATCGATAAAGACAAACTGTAACATTGCATTCCTAATGTAATCTATACCCAGCCACAATGAAGACGGAAGCCTGAAGAAGGAAGCCATAACACAACAATGAAACAGTTGATAGGACCTGGAAAAAGGGCTTCTTTTCCCCTCCTTCATTGCGCTCTCGGGCTCAGGAGTGCACTGTGCATGACACAGTTGTAACGACATGCACAGTGTGCTCCCGGCCACAGACACGCAATGTAGGATACGCACAGCCGGTCCTGCGCACTGATGCCAGACTCCGGTGACCCAGAAGTGGCTGCCGAGGGGCAGAGAGAATGAGGGGAGCGGTGGGCATCAGGATGGCTCCCACTACATGCCTGGTTCCACCACCCCCCCTCCCCCCCCCCCCCCCACACACACACACACACATTTTTCCTGTTTACTACGACTCTGGTATCCTTTAACTTAGGCTGAAATACATCACACATTTTAAACTGAATATTGTTCCTTACCTCCCTCTAATACATTTCTGGAAATGTCATGCTCATTTCAAATAGTGTGGGACAGGACAAGACAGTTCACTAGTCCCTTTCTTTCCTGCATTAGCCATAGATCTTCTAGCCATTGCCATCCGCTCATGCACTTGGTTATGTGCTAAAAAGTAATTGTGACTGCAACTGCACTTTTACACACCTTTCACCATAGCCACAAGTGGCAACAATATTTAGGAGCCCATAGAGCCCTCCTATTCATCCTTTTTTTTTTCTTTCTCTGTGTATAATTCTTTCATTCAATTAAAATTTTTTGGAGCATTGGTCCTCATACCACCTCTAAACAATGTCCCTTTTTGTCAAGAGAACACATCTCCCAAAACATATTTCAGTATTCTTCCAATTACGGTCAGGCCCCGTGTCTTAATATAATTCAAAGCTAAATAATAATAGTGTGTTTTTACAAGGGAGCAGCTGCTAAACCACAGAACAGTGTAATGTTTTCCAACTCTAAGCTTATCACATTCTGCGTGAAGAAATTATGAGTCAAGGTGTGGTCTGATGTTAGTTAAGATCCAGAATCGTACTTTTGTCAAAATAGCAAAACTTGCTCCAGTCTAGGTAATAAAATCAATGACCATTTGTAGATAGCTTTCTTGCAAGCTCTGGAAAACAAATTTTCTTCTTCGGGTACAAGACCTTTATCTACAGTTATGTATTATCTAGAACCATTTTAATCTCTGGATCTTTAATTGCAGGAAAATATTTTTTATCTTTTATTTTTAGATCTATTCAAGTGGAAGAGACTGTGGGCAGCACAGGTATACTTGCTTCGGGTAAATTGGCGCCCCATAAAGGATACAATAAAATACAATAACCTTTCTATAGCGCTTTTCTCTCAGATACAGGTGGGTTTTCAGTCTAGCTTTAAACACGTCCAGGGATGGAGCTGTCCAGATCTGTTGAGGTAAGGAGTTCCAAAACGTAGGGGCAGCATGACAGAAGGCTGTGGGACCAAAAGTTTCCAAGTGGACTCTGGGTATGACTAGATTATTAGAACCTGTGGATCTGAGAATGCGGGGATTGCTACGCAGCTGCAACATTTCTTTCATGTATCCAGGGCCCAGATTATTCAGTGATTTAAATGTCAGTAGGCCCATCTTGAATAGGACCCTCCATTCTATAGGTAGCCAGTGAAGGGAGTGCAGGACTGGCGTTATGTGGCAGTGACGGGGTTGGTTGGTTAGCAGTCTGGCAGCAGTATTCTATATCAGCTGTAGGCAGTACAAGTCCTTTTTTGGAAGGCCAGTGTAGAGAGCATTGCAGTAGTCCAGTCAGGAGGTAATGAAGGCATGAACTAAGGTTGGTAGATCTTCTGGGGGGATAAGGTGCTTGATTTTTGCGATGTTCTTAAGGTGAAAATAGGATGATTTCACCACAGCAGAGATGTGAGTTCTGAAGTTTAAATCCCCATCAATTAGAACTCCCAGGCTACGCACATGATCAGTGTTATAAACTGTTCTAATCACCTTGCTTCGACACCATCGTCTCACAGACTGTGAGATCACTTGACTCTCCACACCGCAAACAGGATATAGACTTTCTCAGGCTTCTTCAATGTTTACGTTATTTATTCAGGAAACAGGAATACAGATAGATACATTCATCATATCCTAGCCATGCCAATCTTCATGTTGCATTACAAGCTCGTGATTAGACTCCCTCTTGAAGTCAATCAGGTACCTTCTTCCTAACTACGTTACACTAAACTACCTATGTACAGCATACATTATATCAGATTACAGAAAGGAATAACATGCTTAGAGGTCCAAGTCGGCCTTGCGAGCTAGTGCAGAAGGAAGAAGCAGAAGTGAGTTCTCCATTGCTCGCTCCAGATTTAATACCAACTAGGAAAGAGTTAAATATGACATCATCTTCGCCACCCCCTATATCAGTCTATTGGTGGACCCACTCGTGGTGTCATCATACCCGCCTACTCGATTAATAATCAATGAGGCATTTGACCTACATGCAGGACCGTGGATGTTTAGTAAACATGGCCAATGTTTTCTGTTCCTGTGGTTGAGGTCAGAGTAGTCCGATGGCCTTCTCTTAGGAACATGTTCTCAGTATCTGTGTGTATCCTCTGCTACACGCAGACCCTGAGATGCCTCTGCCTGCATCACAAAACCTCTATTTATTTTAAAGGCATACACTGCGGACAAGCCTTTTACATAAAACTCAGGCCAAGTAACTGAGGCCTACTTAAATTATAACAATCAGAGCTGTGTAGATCCGTGCCTCCTATTCCCAGTGGTGAAGACTGCAAGTTAAGTTGTTGCTGCCCTCCGATCAGAAGGACTTCAGTTTTGTCTGCATTAAGTTTCAGCCAGTTTTGAGCCCTGTGGCACCACATACTTAAGTAGTACAGAGGTGGACAGGAAGGGCCCGATAAACACTTTTTGGGTTCTGCCACTCAAGAAGGAGTGGAACCACTGAAGAACTCTGCCATCAATGCCGCAGTATTCCTGTAGCCTGTTTATCAAGATGTCATGGTCAACTGTATCAAAGGCTGCAGAGAGGTCTAGCAGTATGAGGATGGAGCACTCTCCTCTGTCTCTTGCCATGAGCAGGTGGTTGCATATTTGGATGAGGGCAGTTTCAGTGCTGTGATGTTACCTGAAGCCAGACTGGAATGGGTCATAACTGTTGTTTTGTAGGATTTTGGCTTCTAGTTGGAGGTATACAGCTTTTTCAATTGGCTTACCCAGAAAGGGAAGGTTAGAGACAGGTCTGTAGCTGGTCATTGCATCTGGGTCCAGGGAGGGTTTTTAGAGGAAAGGCCTGATTGCTTCCTTCAGTAAAGCAGGAAATATCCCTAATTGTAAGGAACATTAAACAAGAAAAGTATCCATGGTCAACAAAACCAAGCAACCACTGACTTCATGTGGAAAAAGGTATATAAATTTTATTTAATCACGTGTCCAAACAGATAAAAACAAAAACAAATCTCCAGTGTGGCTGGGAGGGAATGTATAAATGATCAAATAATGGGTAAGTAATAATCAGGCAATGGGGGTGAAGAAATCTAAGACAAATCGCATATGTGACCATAATAGCCTGAACAGCACCTACTCCTGAATACAATATTCCTGAACACATGCATGTAATCGCTGTCAGTATAATAAAGATAAATGCCTCACCGTTCCAATAGCACTGACCCTCACAGCCCCGCCGGAGACAAGAGACCTCACATGTATCGCACCTCCTACGGTGCTTCTTGGGAGATAAAAAGGATAAAAATGGTCCGTCTTAAATATACGCTGTAAGCCGCCGAACGCTACAGGAGGCGTGGCCACACCCCCTATGCGTCACTCCGCCACGCGACCTCGCGGTCGCATGGACTGAGCGGCGCATACCCGATGATGCTGTATGCAGAGGGTCAATACAACGAGCGGCTCAGGCGAAATTAATAATAAATAACTACTCACATATAAGAGAGCGGTTGCTAATAAATAAGAATAATCATAATATATAAACATAATTAATAATTGTGAAAACGCGTGAAAGTATCAATAACTATATATATATCCCACACAGCGCCACTATGTGGCCAAAATTCATATATACACATACAAATCTAGAATTGAGTTGAAACAATTATGACAATGGGGAAACAATGACATCTAGTGGTGGTTCTACAAAATTACAGGTGATACTAGATACATGAATCTATCTCATAATACCCAAGAAGGGAGAACACCAATGTGTTTTAATCACTACATCAATTTATAAAGTGCTCCGTGCTACAATATTATGAAATATCATTTAATAAATTTGAGTAATAACAAAATGCTGATTAATAATATAATATAAGGTGTCTTGAACTTTATTTGATTGAAGATTCTTGAGATACCAATACCGATATCGATTAAGTGCCATGTGCAGTGTATGATCAAGAATTCCTAAGGATTGTAAATAGGACAAACATCAATTAATGTCTAAATTTGAGACATACTGAGTGTATGTGACTATATATAGTGCCAATCCATGTGCAACCTGGCTGCCATGTGAAAATACAAGAAAGTGCAAAACAGACTCCAATCGCCAGTACTTACCTACTGACATATCAGAGAAAACGTGCAAATGGTGCAAACTGATGTCAGTACTCACTTCTGACAAATAAAAGTGCAGTGCAAATAAAGTGACCTGTGCATAACACGAGCCCATGTCGCACTCACAAACGACATGAGACAATTAATCAAGTGAAAATGAAAGACCATGCAGGGCAACCAATAAAACCATTAAAAGTGTCACCCCATACACCATGATGCAGCACATCAAAGCTCCCTACTATAGGGATATCATGGGAGAGAAATACTCACTTGTAGAAGACTCTATTACGTGTGTGGACATGTATGCGCACACACACACCTATATGGGGATATGTTAATGTCCTGATTCACCAATCCAATATATGACTGATAGTATCATCATATAAAGTATAAATATTGCACCTATAAAAAACAAAAAGACAATTCCATTAGTACAATGACACTGAACATCTAAACAGGGACAAATACCAGCACAATCTATTGTGGCAAAAAGCAAGAGAAACTGGCAACCTCATTGAGTCCCTTCGGGCTCCTCGTCTGTAGCTTAAAAATCCACCGTAGTTCGGCACGTAACAGCTTATTCACAACATCACCACCTCTGTTATCAACCCTAATAGTTTAAAGTCCACTAAATAACCAGTCCCTAAGGGACCCTTGATGTACATTCAGAGCATGATTGGCCAGTGTGGTGAGTGTTTTGCCTCGTTCTCTATCCCTGGCGGCCAATTTGATCACCGAACAATGCTTCTGTAAGCGAATCTTCAGGGCATTCTTTGTCTGCCCAACATACTGCCAGCCGCACGGGCACTGCAGCATATAAATGACAGCTCGGGTATTACAATTAATGAAATCATTAATATAGAAACTTTTGCCATTATGGCGATTCCTCACTATCTTCGTGGCCCTCGTATTGGAACAGACACTACACGTACCGCAGGGGTAACTGCCCTTAGTTGTCCTACTCAAACTTGATTTCTGAAAGTGACTGTGACATAATATCGTTTTCAAAGTTGGCGCTCTCTTGGCCGTAAGACTCGGACGATCCGTAAGAAATGGTCTAATATCAGAGTCCAACCTTAAAACATCCCAATGTTTACCTAAAATTCTTCGTAGTTCATCCCATTGATCATTGTATGGTGTGGCCATCCTGATAATGGGGTCACGTCTCCTTCTTTTAGGTCGCAATAATTCCGTACGTGATGAAGCTCTTGCTCTTCTGATAGCTTGCTCAATAGATTTCCTAGGGTAACCCCTTGCTAGTAACCTCTCCTTTAGATCACGTGCTGCTATTTCAAATCCTTCATTATCTGAGCAATTCCTACGCAAGCGTATAAACTGTCCTAACGGAATTCTGCGTTTCACTGATTCCATGTGATGGGATTGATATTGTAAGATGCTGTTAACTGCTGTTGGCTTGCGGAAAACAGTCGTTGTAAGTTCACCTCTCCAACCCTTTTTTATCTTCAGGTCCAGAAATTCTACTTCCTGATCACTAATGTTATAGGTCAGGAAAATGTTTAGATCATTGTGGTTTAACATATCAAAAAATTCCAAGCATGTGTGTCGAGGTCCTTGCCAAATAAATAAATCATCGATGAATGTAAACCACCCCAAGATATGGGGGTGGAATCGACCCATCGATTCAGACCAAACACACTCGCGCTCCCACCAACCCAGGAACAGGTTGGCAACCGAGGGGGCACACTTTGCCCCCATAGCCACCCCCTGACCTGGAGGTAGAAGCGTGAGTCAAACACAAAAAAATTGTGTTTCAACACAAACTCTAACAATGACAAAACAAACAATCTGCGAGAGTCAGACATGTTCCCCATACTCAAAAAGTAATCTGCAGCCCGTAGACCTGCATCGTGTCCTACATTAGAGTAGAGCGATTCTACATCACATGTGACAAGAAGGGAATCATCAGGGACATTGAGGCATTCAAGATGACTCAATAAGTCACCTGTGTCATGTATATACGAGTCCAAAGATGTTACAAAAGGTTGGAGAAAATGGTCAATAAATTGGCAGGCCCGTTCGGTCATGCTGCCAATCCCTGAGATTATTGGTCTACCTGGTGGCCTATGGGGATTTTTGTGTACTTTTGGCAACATATAGAATGTTGCCACTACTGGATTTTCTCTCCATAGGAATTTCTGTTCTTTGTCGGTAATAATCCCCTCATGTTTAGCCGTGTCTAAAAGGCTCCGGAACTCATGCTGAAAAGTTTCTGTAGGATTCCCTCGTAGTCTACAGTAAAACGACTGATTATTTAGCTGTTTGAATGCCTCCTCTAGATAGAGTTCAAGAGGCCAAATGACCACGTTCCCCCCCTTGTCAGCCTCCTTAATCAAAATATCGTTCCTAGCTCTCAAGGAGTTGATCGCTCGTTTTTCCTCAGACTTCAAATTGTCTGCAAAAATGGTACGTTTGCTCCCCAAGTTGTGCAGGTCCCTGCACACTAAATCAAAAAATATCCTCACTTCAGTGCTAAAGTATGGTAAAAATTTAGACGGAGGTTTGAAGGTTACATCACTCACCTGTTCCTCATTTTCATTCAGGAGGCCTAATAAGTCATCAAACGCTTGTTGATCATTAAGATCCAATCCATAATCCAGTATGTCCTGATCTTGCACTGAGCGAGGATCATACATTTTTTTAAGAGTTAAGCGTCTGCAGAAAAAATACAAATATTTTGGTGCCTCAAACTCATCAAAATGATTATTCGGTGAAAAAGATAATCCCCTAGATAAAACATTCATTTCACCGTCTGTCAAAGGGACTGATGATAGATTAATTACCTGGAGTGCTGTTTGTTCAGGTGAACCTTTATCCATTCTGCGTCTTTTAACGAGGCTTTTCTTAGCCTGGCCAAAAGTATTTGGTGCCGACATTCTCTGAGCTACAGACTGAGATGTTCCATCTGACTCAAAAGCATCACTCGAGTCAGATACACATGATGACAAAACATTGGTCTGTGCTTGTCCTGGGCCAACAGTGGGGTTCTTCTTATTTCTGGGCTTTTTGTTGTTAATCCATGCTTTTTTACCCTTAGGGTTGCCAGAATGATGCCATAAATAAGCTCTTTTCAGACTATAGTCTAACCGATCTCTCGATAATTTTTTGGTTTTATTGGAAATAATCTCCGTCTCGATCTTATCCAATTCGTGTTTGAGATCAGTCATAAAAGCCTCAATCTTATCAGTAGGGCCCATAAGGCTAATCTGTGTCTTTAAATCACTAATCTTCTGTTTATACTGAGTCAATAATTCTCTATCATGCTGTAAAAGCATGTCCACGATAATATGGGAACATTTAGATAGGCCAGTCTCCCACAGCTTTCTGCCATCTTCATTAAGATACCATGAAGGAAAGATTTGGACCCGTAGGCCCCTGGGATAAATCCCTTGTCTGTCATAGTTCTCAAGACTGCTCACATTCCACCATACTTTAATGTAGTTGATATGTATGTCCTTAATTTCCAAACACAACTGCTTCAACTCTTTTGAAACGCCACTCCCTGAGATGGCGCTCTCTTTATGTGCAAATATGCTTTGTAGATTGACTTCCCAACACGCTTCCAATGAATCTAAGAGATTAAGATCCATAGTAATGCAATGACAAGCTCTGGAAGAAATCAGAGAGATTTCACAATCACTAAACCATACCATCAAAAAATAGAGCAATTGATAAATTTCCATGTCCATGGAAAATATAGCACAACATTAAACAAGAAAAGTATCCATGGTCAACAAAACCAAGCAACCACTGACTTCATGTGGAAAAAGGTATATAAATTTTATTTAATGACGTGTCCAAACAGATAAAAACAAAAACAAATCTCCAGTGTGGCTGGGAGGGAATGTATAAATGATCAAATAATGGGTAAGTAATAATCAGGCAATGGGGGTGAAGAAATCTAAGACAAATCGCATATGTGACCATAATAGCCTGAACAGCACCTACTCCTGAATACAATATTCCTGAACACATGCATGTAATCGCTGTCAGTATAATAAAGATAAATGCCTCACCGTTCCAATAGCACTGACCCTCACAGCCCCGCCGGAGACAAGAGACCTCACATGTATCGCACCTCCTACGGTGCTTCTTCGGAGATAAAAAGGATAAAAATGGTCCGTCTTAAATATACGCTGTAAGCCGCCGAACGCTACAGGAGGCATGGCCACACCCCCTATGCGTCACTCCGCCACGCGACCTCGCGGTCGCATGGACTGAGCGGCGCATACCCGATGATGCTGTATGCGGAGGGTCAATACAACGAGCGGCTCAGGCGAAATGAATAATAAATAACTACTCACATATAAGAGAGCGGTTGCTAATAAATAAGAATAATCATAGTTACATAGTTACATAGTTATTTTGGCTGAAAAAAGACATACGTCCATCGAGTTCAACCAGTACAAAGTACAACTCCAGCCCGTCCCCCACATACCCCTGTTGGTCCAGAGGAAGGCGAAAAAAACCCCACCAGGCATGGTCCAATTAGCCCCAAATGGGAAAAATTCCTTCCTGACTCCAGATGGCAATCAGATAAAATCCCTGGATCAACATCATTAGGCATAACCTAGTAATTGTAGCCATGGATGTCTTTCAACGCAAGGAAAGCATCTAAGCCCCCTTTAAATGCAGGTATAGAGTTTGCCATAACGACTTCCTGTGGCAATGCATTCCACATCTTAACCACTCTTACTGTAAAGAACCCTTTCCTAAATAAATGGCTAAAACGTTTTTCCTCCATGCGCAGCTCATGTCCTCTAGTCCTTTGAGAAGGCCTAGGGACAAAAAGCTCATCCGCCAAGCTATTATATTGCCCTCTAATGTATTTATACATGTTAATTAGATCTCCTCTAAGGCGTCTTTTCTCTAGACTAAATAAACCCAGTTTATCTAACCTTTCTTGGTAAGCGAGACCTTCCATCCCACGTATCAATTTTGTAGCTCGTCTCTGCACCTGCTCTAAAACTGCAATATCTTTTTTGTAATGTGGTGCCCAGAACTGAATTCCATATTCCAGATGTGGCCTTACTAGAGAGTTAAACAGGGGCAATATTATGCTAGCATCTCGAGTTTTTATTTCCCTTTTAATGCATCCCAAAATTTTGTTCGCTTTAGCTGCAGCGGCTTGGCATTGAGTACGATTATTTAACTTGTTGTCGATGAGTACTCCTAAGTCCTTCTCCAAGTTTGATGTTCCCAACTGTATCCCATTTATTTTGTATGGTGCTAGACCATTGGTACGACCAAAATGCATGACTTTACATTTGTCAACATTGAATTTCATCTGCCATGTATGTGCCCATATAGCCATCCTATCCAGATCCTGTTGCAATATGACACTATCTTCCTGAGAGTTGATGATTCTGCACAATTTTGTATCATCTGCAAAAATAGCAACATTGCTCACTACTGCATCTACTAGGTCATTAATAAATAAATTGAAGAGCACTGGACCCAGTACAGACCCCTGTGGGACCCCACTGCTAACAGTCTCCCATTTTGAGTACGATCCATTGACCACAACTCTTTGTTTTCTGTCCATTAGCCAGTTCCCTATCCATGCACACAAACTCTTCCCCAGTCCTTGCATCCTCAACTTTTGCACCAGACTTCTGTGGGGAACAGTGTCGAAGGCCTTTGCAAAGTCCAAGTATATCACATCTACAGCATTCCCAATATCCATATTAGCATTCACTACCTCATAAAAGCTGAGCATGTTAGTCAAACAGGACCTGTCTTTAGTAAACCCATGTTGATGCTGAGAAATAAGATTATTTTCTACTATGAAGTCATGTATAGTATCTCTTAGTAACCCCTCAAATAGTTTGCATACAACTGATGTTAAGCTTACAGGTCTATAATTTCCTGGATCAGATTTTTTGCCCTTCTTAAATAATGGGAAAACGTGGGCTGTACGCCAATCCACTGGGACTCTGCTAGTTGCAAGAGAGTCACAAAAGATAAGATAATGGGGCTTAGCTATAACTGAACTTAATTCTCTTAGGACCCGAGGATGCATGCCATCCGGGCCAGGTGCCTTGTCTATTTTTAATTTATTTAGTCTTGCCTTTACTTCTTCCTGCGTTAAGTATTTAATATTACAGTTAGAAGATTGAGACTCTTCTGCCTCTGTAACTTGCAACAGTGCTGTTTCCTTTGTGAAGACAGAAGCAAAGAAAGCATTTAATAACTCTGCCTTACCTTGGTCGTCCACCATTGAGTTCCCACCCTCATCCTTTAGGATTCCTATACAGTCAACCTTTCTTTTTTTAGAGTTGATGTACTTGTAAAACTTTTTTGGGTTAGATTTGATATCCCTAGCGATTTGATTTTCAGCTTCGATCTTTGCCAGCCTAATTTCTTTTTTACAATTTTTATTGCACTCCTTATAATTGCTTAGTGCAGCCTCAGTCCCCTCCTGTTTTAGGACCTTATAGGCATTCTTTTTCCTCTTCATTTTATCCCTAACCTTTCTATTCATCCATGGAGGCCTTTTTTTATTCCTAGACATTTTGTTTCCATATGGGATATACATACTACAATATTGATTGAGAATACGTTTAAAAGCTTGCCATTTCCCTTCAGTGTCGTCCCCTTGTAGTACATTATCCCAGTTCACCAAACTTAGTGCCTGCCTAATTTGATTGAACTTTGCTTTTCTAAAATTCATAGTTTTAGTGGTCCCGCTGCCCCGTGGCCTATCAGTCACCAGATCAAACGTTATCATGTTGTGATCACTATTTCCCAAATGTTCTTGAACCTGCACATTTGATACATTATCTGGTCTATTAGAAATGATCAGATCCAGTAACGCATTCCCCCTAGTTGGTTCCGTTACCATTTGAGTCAAGTAATTGTCCTGTAGTGCTGCCAGAAATCTGCTGCTTTTACCAGAATGGGTAGCCTCAATACCCCAGTCAATGTCTGGAAAGTTGAAGTCGCCCATAATTATGACCTCGTTTTTACTTGCAGCTTTTTCAATCTGCTGTAGTAATCGCAGTTCTGCAGCTTCATTAATAAGAGGTGGTCTGTAGCATACCCCAATAAGCAATTGGCAACTTTTATTTCCACCATGAATATTTACCCAAACGGACTCCACATCTTCGCAATCTTCCTCCATCTCATCGTTGAGGACAGCTGTAAAAGAATTCTTAACAAAGAGACAAATACCTCCACCTTTTTTTCCCTGTTCTATCCCTCCTAAACACATTGTATCCTTTTAAATTAGCTATCCAGTCATGGCTTTCATCCATCCATGTCTCGGTTATTCCCACAATGTCATAGCCTTTGTCATTCAGAATGAACTCTAGTTCGTCTATTTTATTTGCAAGGCTCCGAGCATTGGTTACCATGCACTTTATATTTTTACCAACACATTTACCAATTTTGTTTACACGAAATGGGCTACTTGAAGTTTTACCAACCTCCTTAATCTTTACACTGTCTCCACCCCCCTCTCCACCCCCCATAATGTTAGGCTCCCACTGTCTTTTTACCTTATCTTGTCTACATATTGAGACTTTATCCTCCCGCCTCCCCCCAGATCCTAGTTTAAAATCTCCTCCAACCGTTTAGCCATCTTCTCCCCCAATGCAGCTGCACCCTCCCCATTAAGGTGCAGCCCATCCCTGCTGTAGAACCTGTAGCCGACTGCAAAGTCTGCCCAGTTCTCCAGGAACCCAAACCCTTCCTTCCTACACCAATTTCTCAGCCACTTATTTAACTCCCTAAGCTCCCTCTGTCTCTCAGATGTAGCGCGTGGCACTGGCAGTATTTCAGAGAACACCACCTTGGAGGTCCTTGCTTTAAGTTTATCTCCAAGTACCTGAAAATCATTTTTGAGGACCTTCCATCTCCCACTAACTTTGTCATTGGTGCCAATGTGTACCATGACAGCTGGGTCTTCCCCAGCCCCACCCAATAATCTGTCAATTCTTTCCGCTACATGCCGAACCCGAGCACCCGGGAGGCAACAGACTGTACGGCATTCAAGGTTTCTTCGACAGATTACCCTATCTGTGCGCCTAATAATTGAATCCCCTACCACCAGTACCTGTCTAGCCTTAGCTGCACTCCTATTCCCTTTCTCGTTACAGCAGTCTGCCCCTTGGTTGCTAAGGAGCACATCCTGCTGCAGCATTGCTACTCCAGAATCATCCTCCCCAATATTACGCAAACAAGCATACTTATTAGTGAGGGACAACTCGGGACTAGCCTCCCTGTCACTTTTTCCCCTACCCCTTCTAACTGTGACCCAAATAGCGGCTACCTCTGCTTCTTGCTCCGGCTTTACTCCACCCACCTCATCTTCACCGATTCCATCCAGTGTCTGGATCGTGAGATCCAAGCTCATCTCCATGTTGTGTATGCGTCTCAGTGTTGCGAGATGCTTATTTAGCTCTGCGACTTCCGCCTCTAACTGAGCAACACGCACACACCCAGGGCAACAGTAAACACCCTCAATCCGCTGATCAAGGCATGCATACATGTCACAGGATGTACACTGTACAGCATAGTCCAACATGATGACTATTGTGTGGGGAAATTTTATTTAAAGTAAACTGTGGCGGTAAAAGTTGAAACGGGAGAGGGAGTGAAGTTCGGGAGTGAGTGCAGCTGGGGTGGAAGAGGGGGAGGGGTGGAGGGGGAGTGAGTGAAGTTGGAGTGGAGGAGGGGGAGTGAGTAAGGTTGGGGTGGAGGAGGGGGAGTGGAGGAGGGGGAGTGAGTAAAGTTGGGGTGGAGGAGGAGGAGTGAGTGAAGCTGGGGCGGAGTCCTCAAAACTTAAAGACTACACCACAACGTGTTAGCACATCCTAACCAATGCAAAGAACCGCAATATTGTTTAATTTTTTTTTTTTTTTTTATTTTTTTTTTTTACCTGCTTCCTCTCACCTCTCTTTGTGCCTGTGTTGTAACGCCTGTTTTTAACGCCTATGCCACTTGTGTCGAAGCCACTTAGTGAGCAAGCCACAGACTGAGCAAGCTCAGTACTGAGTCCTGAAGCTGACCAAATACCTCCTGTTACAGCTAATCCCTCTCCCTAGCTAATTACCTGCCTGTTGCAAGCACACTAGAGGAAAAAAAATGTACTTTTAAAAACTTTTAAAACTAACACTTGCGGCTAGATATCTGATGAACTGCAATGCACAAGCCCACCAGATATCAAAGCAGCAAAACACAAATTTACAAACAACAGCAATATAATATAATCAGAGCTCACAATTCCCAGCAGTGAAGTGAAACAGCCCACCACCAAGATTAAGGCTTTGGCCTACACTTCCTGTTTAATATATCACCTGTGTTACAGCTAATCCCTCCCCCTAGCTAATTACCTGCCTGTTGCAAGCACACTAGAGGGAAAAAAATGTACTTTTAAAAACTTTTAAAACTAACACTTGCGGCTAGATATCTGATGAACTGCAATGCACAAGCCCACCAGATATCAAAGCAGCAAAACACAAATTTACAAACAACAGCAATATAATATAATCAGAGCTCACAATTCCCAGCAGTGAAGTGAAACAGCCCACCACCAAGATTAAGGCTTTGGCCTACACTTCCTGTTTAATATATCACCTGTGTTACAGCTAATCCCTCCCCCTAGCTAATTACCTGCCTGTTGCAAGCACACTAGAGGAAAAAAAAATGTACTTTTAAAAACTTTTAAAACTAACACTTGCGGCTAGATATCTGATGAACTGCAATGCACAAGCCCACCAGATATCAAAGCAGCAAAACACAAATTTACAAACAACAGCAATATAATATAATCAGAGCTCACAATTCCCAGCAGTGAAGTGAAACAGCCCACCACCAAGATTAAGGCTTTGGCCTACACTTCCTGTTTAATATATCACCTGTGTTACAGCTAATCCCTCCCCCTAGCTAATTACCTGCCTGTTGCAAGCACACTAGAGGGAAAAAAAATGTACTTTTAAAAACTTTTAAAACTAACACTTGCGGCTAGATATCTGATGAACTGCAATGCACAAGCCCACCAGATATCAAAGCAGCAAAACACAAATTTACAAACAACAGCAATATAATATAATCAGAGCTCACAATTCCCAGCAGTGAAGTGAAACAGCCCACCACCAAGATTCATAATATATAAACATAATTAATAATTGGGAAAACGCGTGAAAGTATCAATAACTATATATATATCCCACACAGCGCCACTATGTGGCCAAAATTCATATATACACATACAAATCTAGAATTGAGTTGAAACAATTATGACAATGGGGAAACAATGACATCTAGTGGTGGTTCTACAAAATTACAGGTGATACTAGATACATGAATCTATCTCATAATACCCAAGAAGGGAGAACACCAATGTGTTTTAATCACTACATTTACATTTAGTGGACTTGAAACTATTAGGGTTGATAACAGAGGTGGTGATGTTGTGAATAAGCTGTTATGTGCCGAACTACGGTGGATTTTTAAGCTACAGACGAGGAGCCCGAAGGGCCTCAATGAGGTTGCCAGTTTCTCTTGCTTTTTGCCACAATAGATTGTGCTGGTATTTGTCCCTGTTTAGATGTTCAGTGTCATTGTACTAATGGAATTGTCTTTTTGTTTTTTATAGGTGCAATATTTATACTTTATATGATGATACTATCAGTCATATATTGGATTGGTGAATCAGGACATTAACATATCCCCATATAGGTGTGTGTGTGCACATACATGTCCACACACGTAATAGAGTCTTCTACAAGTGAGTATTTCTCTCCCATGATATCCCTATAGTAGGGAGCTTTGATGTGCTGCATCATGGTGTATGGGGTGACACTTTTAATGGTTTTATTGGTTGCCCTGTATGGTCTTTCATTTTCACTTGATTAATTGTCTCATGTCGTCAGGCCCGGCCCTAGACTTTTTGCCGCCTGAGGCAAAATTCAAAAAAATCGCCGCCCCTCCCCCCCCCCCCCCAAGCCGTGTGTGTGTGGGGGGGGCCGCCCGAGCTGGAGGGGATAGCGGGCAGGAAGGGGGTATTGGGCCTAGTGGCGGGGAGGGGGGTCGGACCCCCCCCTCCCTCGCCTGGGTCCCCCGTCCTCCGCTCCCCTCCAGCTTTAAAAGTGAGGTCGCTGGCTGCAGCTATATTGTAAGAGGCAACGGGCGGGGATCACTCACCTCTTTCTCGTTCCAGCCCGAGCCTGCGCTCCACTGACGTCACTTCCTGCGGCGTAGCAGGAAGTGACGTCAGTGGAGCGCAGGCTCGGGCTGGAACGAGAAAGAGGTGAGTCCTCCCCGCCCGTTGCCTCTTACAATATAGCTGCAGCCAGCGACCTCACTTTTAAAGCTGGAGGGGAGCGGAGGACGGGGGACCCAGGCGAGGGAGGGGGGGGATGGTCCGACCCCCCTCCCCGCCGCTAGGCCCAATACCCCCTTCCTGCCCGCTATCCCCTCCAGCTCGGGCGGCCCCCCACACACACACAGACGGGCGGGTGCCGCCCCTCCAGAAGTGCCGCCTGAGGAAAAAGTTTCACCCCGCCTCATGGGCGGGCCGGCCCTGCATGTCGTTTGTGAGTGCGACATGGGCTCGTGTTATGCACAGGTCACTTTATTTGCACTGCACTTTTATTTGTCAGAAGTGAGTACTGACATCAGTTTGCACCATTTGCACGTTTTCTCTGATATGTCAGTAGGTAACTACTGGCGATTGGAGTCTGTTTTGCACTTTCTTGTATTTTCACATGGCAGCCAGGTTGCACATGGATTGGCACTATATATAGTCACATACACTCAGTATGTCTCAAATTTAGACATTAATTGATGTTTCTCCTATTTACAATCCTTAGGAATTCTTGATCATACACTGCACATGGCACTTAATCGATATCGGTATTGGTATCTCAAGAATCTTCAATCAAATAAAGTTCAAGACACCTTATATTATATTATTAATCAGCATTTTGTTATTACTCAAATTTATTAAATGATATTTCATAATATTGTAGCACGGAGCACTTTATAAATTGATGTAGTGATTAAAACACATTGGTGTTCTCCCTTCTTTGGTATTATGAGATAGATTCATGTATCAAGTATCACCTGTAATTTTGTAGAACCACCACTAGATGTCATTGTTTCCCCATTGTCATAATTGTTTCAACTCAATTCTAGATTTGTATGTGTATATATGAATTTTGGCCACATAGTGGCGCTGTGTGGGATATATATATAGTTATTGATACTTTCACGCGTTTTCACAATTATTAATTATGTTTATATATTATGATTATTCTTATTTATTAGCAACCGCTCTTTTATATGTGAGTAGTTATTTATTAATTTCGCCTGAGCCGCTCGTTGTATTGACCCTCCGCATACAGCATCATCGGGTATGCGCCGCTCAGTCCATGCGACCGCGAGGTCGCGTGGCGGAGTGACGCATAGGGGGTGTGGCCACGCCTCCTGTAGCGTTCGGCGGCTTACAGCGTATATTTAAGACGGACCATTTTTATCCTTTTTATCTCCGAAGAAGCACCGTAGGAGGTGCGATACATGTGAGGTCTCTTGTCTCCGGCGGGGCTGTGAGGGTCAGTGCTATTGGAACGGTGAGGCATTTATCTTTATTATACTGACAGCGATTACATGCATGTGTTCAGGAATATTGTATTCAGGAGTAGGTGCTGTTCAGGCTATTATGGTCACATATGCGATTTGTCTTAGATTTCTTCACCCCCATTGCCTGATTATTACTTACCCATTATTTGATCATTTATACATTCCCTCCCAGCCACACTGGAGATTTGTTTTTGTTTTTATCTGTTTGGACACGTCATTAAATAAAATTTATATACCTTTTTCCACATGAAGTCAGTGGTTGCTTGGTTTTGTTGACCATGGATACTTTTCTTGTTTAATGTTGTGCTATATTTTCCATGGACATGGAAATTTATCAATTGCTCTATTTTTTGAAGGTATAATTGTAAGGAACAGTCCACAATTTTGAGGAATACCGGTACAAACAGGTCGGGGCAGTTCAACATGAACTGTGTTGGGCCAGGATCCAGATCACAGGTAGTTTGGCGGAGGTGAAGGAGGATGCTTGATGTGACTTCTTCATCAATTTCTTTGACGTTTGACCAAGGTGTTACGTTGTCTCTGCTAATGGTCTTCGGCTCTATATTGGGCTCAGATACTGTAAGTTGGATGGCGGACCTTATAGCAGAGACTTTGTCTGAGAAGAAATGGGCAAATTGGTCACAGAGGTCCTTTGAAGACTGGATATTAAGTTTTTGACATGCCGGGCTGCAGAGTTTTTCCACTGTGCGGAACAGTTGGGCTGGTTTGTTAACTGCATTTGTAATCTCTTGTGATAGAAAGGATGATTTTTTTTCCCCCCGTGATTACCTTTTGGTAGTTCTTCAAGTGGAGGATTAAGGCATGTTTGTCTTCTGGGGACTGAGATTTGCGCCACAGTCTTTCAAGTTTTCGGCCTTGTCTTTTCAGCTCTTTTATAGAGTTATCAAACCACTGTGCATGATGGTGTGGAGTAAGATACTTGGTGCACAGAGGAGCAATGGTCTCAAAGGTGGAGGACACACATTTGTTGTATTTAAACACCAGAGTATCAGGGTCCAAGCTGGAGTTGGTCGGTAGGTAGGGGAGGGATAATGAGTTAGGTTATGATAGGGAATAGTAGAATATTGGTGACATTACCAATATTCTACTACAACCAGAACAGAAAACATTTCCACTTTACCATGCGCCAAAATTTCATAGCACTGTTTTTACATTTTACATGTACTCACTGTGGGCCCTCTGCAGTTACACATCTCGCCAATGTTGGCCAATGGTGAGTGTCAAAACCTGGCTGTTCTGCAATTACTCTATTCAACTAACACTGTATTGCCAGGAGAATTGGCTGAACCAGCAAAGCGAGAAAGAAGTCCTCTGCCTGAGATCATATACACACCCAACTGTTCAAGGGAGAAGAATACCCATTGTTTTTAGACAAGGGTAAGAAGAACAAGGGACACAGAGAGCCCAATATAGTGTAGTATGTATTGGAAATATAAGTGAGGATATTTAAGGTAAGTATAGTTGTACTCACAAACACAGATTGCCTTTTAATTGCCTGATAAAGACGGGTCATGTCTGCGAAACGCGTTGCAAGTTTGTGTGGAGTATTTGAAATAAATTTCTTTATTTAACACGTGTGTATCTGGTATCCTTGGGAGTGGGGAGTAGGTAAGTCCACCACTGCCTCTTCTGCTTTTAAGAATTTTATGTAATTTTATCCGGCTGGTTCTTCTCCTGCTGAACCCATTGTTTTTGCTTCCCTATAAAAATCAGTAAGTGAGAAATCTTCTTTATATAGTCGTATCGCTCACTTCAGAATGATGCTTTTTGCCCTATTTTTTTTATTCACTTTTCTTTTAAATGACATGGGGTAAAGCTAACTGTAATGTAACAGTGTAACTCAAAGGCAGTGGGCCCAAAACACAGGTGAAGCCAAAGGTAATTAGATGACCCCCTCCCCCCCAAAAAAAAACACACATATGAAAGCAGCACAACTCCCCCCAATCACGATGTGATGGAATGGAAGATTTGTATCATAGTTGTGCAGATGGTACATCTGCAGAAAATGTGTGATTCTATCATGCCAATATGAACCAAAATCTCTGAGGAAGGCCATCATGAATTTAGACAGTTCTGGAAGAAAAATGGGTCAAACTCAGGCTTATCTGTAACAATAGTGCCTGGAAATTATTAGCGCACGGTGCTGTAATGCTTGTGTGCATAAGCAATACTGTCTGTTTACAAATCACAAGTGTAATGCTTGGGGGTTAAACTTTGACCACCCAGAGCAACAAGACTGGTAGCTGATTAATGGAAGAGGCTACACAGGCTGCCCAAAGCAAATGCAGCTCTGGGCTTCTGATATCGCTACAAATAAGACGCAATGGCAGCGCAGTGCGATGTTGCGCTGCCCTTGCGATAGCAAGCACTCAGACAGGTACAAGACAGGACTAGATTGGAGCGTAACTAGTAGCAACCACGGCTCACAGTCAAGTCCACAGAAGCAGACCCATCACGGATGCAGCGAGCGTCCATCAGGCATGGAAACTAGGCAATAAACAATATTACAGAAAACTAATGGATAAATATATATGTCTGCATATATATTTATCAAGAACTAGCTAAAGCACAAGTAATAAGGTTGCATTGAACTACAATAACAGAACTATACAGAGTAGCGTAGTGCCCAGCAGACCAGCATAGTGATCGCTATGATGGGCGAGGTCTAAAAGGGGAGACAGACTTTTATGCCGGCATCGACCAATGGATGCAAGCATGCAAATCTCCACACAGCTGAATGGTAATCATTCAATCCTGAGCTGGCTTGATTACCATTTGCTAGCTGCTTGTGAATGCAAAGAACTCCCATAGGAAATACATGTAGTATTATGTAACAACATGCCTGCAGGAAATCTAGGGCTATCTGGCCGCAGCTCAGCTGTAGTATGCCATTGGTGGAAGTTAGTGTTAGGCCCCTCCCATGGAGGATTGACTTCTTCGCAGTGGGAGGGAAGAGTACTTAATAGGTTGCATGCAAGCTGTTACAGGAAACCAACATCCTCCAGTGGTAGACAGGTCATGTGTATGCTCGGTGTGTATTATATACCACAAGTGGGGCTTGCACTCTTTTGCAGGTAGGCACTTGTCTGTTTTTAAGTAGCGCTGTTCATTTCCTTGCTATGTACTAATTTAATTCGTTTTTGGTCAGCTGCTCCCACTTAACAGCCATGCTTTTGGTGTATATGCAGAGCTTCTGTTTGGGTTCAAGGTGCGTTTGTAGTTCCTGGGGGGCTCAGCGCACCTCTGATTGGAGGCCATTCGGAGGCGGCCTGGTGTTGCGCTGATCCACCTTTTGCGCAATTGGTGGAATGATGACAGCATCCTGAGCTGCCCAGAACTGCAGAGCAATTGCAAATGACAATGTGACTCATTGCGAATGCACAACCGAATGCAGGCTGACAAGCCAGAACTGTCTGTTTGCGGCTCCACCACAACAGACAGAACACACCACAGGAGGAATCCTTACAGGTGCTAGTGATACATTTAACGATTTGATGCAAATGACCGAATTTTAATTCTTAATGCGTCAAAGTGTTCCAGCAAAGGAGGAGGCTAATGTAGAAAGTCTAGGTTAGTGGAATAGGATCAGGAACCCATAGCTTCCAAATGTCCCCTTTTTGGAGGGACAGTGCCTCTTTGGGAACAAAAACCCATCTCCCTCTGTTTTTTTTTTTTTTTTCATGTGTCCCTTTTTCAGAACTGATGTACAGATTAATGCAAATATGTATTTTTCTCCTAAAATATATTTTAAATTGACTCAAAACTTTACCGTAATTTCATCTTTTATAATATATTTCTCACTTTTAAATGTTGTTGTGAAATAAAACTAACAGGACCAGCATGGTTTGTATGATAAATCAACATGTAGTCTTTGTGATTTTCATAACTAGGGCTGCAGCTGGGAGTGCCTACAGGAGTGGCAGGGGAACGTCTTATGCTGGGTACACACTATGAGATTTTGTGGTCGATTTACTGTCAGATCGATTATTTCGAACATGTTCGATTTGCTTTCCGATCGTTTTCAGAGCATTTTCCGATCGATTGCCTATTAAAGTGCACGGAAATCGATCGGAAAATGCTCGGAAATTGATCGAAAAGCAAATCGGACATGTTGGAAATAATCGATCTGACAGTAAATCGACCAGAAAATCTCATAGTGTATACCCAGCATTAGTCTCCCTCTTTCTTAACTCAAAAAACAGACACTGCAAAGGGCTACAAAGACTATGGCGTCAATTCACCAGAGGTTACCAACCTATTTATCTCTTGGGAGGTAATTTACCTCCTCTGATATCTCCAAATAGCAATTCTCCAGAAGTATAGGGGAAAATATCGACAGAGAGAAATGCAAGAGATAAATGTGAGATAAGTATGAGATAAATAAGTGATAGTTAGTAGTTAGTTTTTCTCCAAATCACAATTCACCAGGGAAGAAAGGGGTGTGGCTATTCGTTATTTTTTCATCTCTTTATCCCCTGAATGAACCTGGAGATATCGTGGTTTTCACACAGCAGCTGCTGCTGTGGAACATGGAGCCTTTTGAGCTTACTCTGTTAGGCCTGGTGCACACCAAAAACCACTAGCAGATCCGCAAAATGCTAGCAGATTTTGAAATGCTTTTTCTTATTTTTCTGTAGCGTTTCAGCTAGCATTTTGCGGTTTTGTGAAGCGTTTTTGGTGTAGTAGATTTCATGTATTGTTACAGTAAAGCTGTTACTGAACAGCTACTGTAACAAAAACTGCCTAGCAAACCGCTCTGAAGTGCCGTTTTTCAGAGTGGTTTGCGTTTTTCCTATACTTAACATTGAGGCAGAAACGCCTCCGCAATTCAAAATCTGCAGCAGCCCGGGAGTATGCGTTTCTGCAAAACTCCTCCCGCTCTGGTGTGCACCAGTCCATTGGAATACATTACCCAAGCGTATCCGCAGCCGCAAGCGGATCGCAAAACGCAGCCGAACCGCTCTGGTGTGCACTAGACCTTAGAGCTTGCTTCTATTATGAGGAGACGAAGGCGCAGGAGGAGGGTCTGTTTAATCGCCCCTCGTATTTTTCGTGAGAGAACAGTTCTTGATAATTTTACTGAGACAGAGGTGGTGAAGAAGTTCAGACTCACTCGTGATATGATTTATGATATGATCCGGCAGTAAAAGGCGGGAATACTCTGGTCACGTAGTGGTAAAACTCCGCCTCCTACCCACAATGCTTCACTTTCAAGCTTACAGAGAGGAAAAGTATCCCGTGTAAATCATTAATACCGATTACCTAACTCTCTGCTTTCTCACACTTTCCTCATGCATATCTCTCCATTATCCCCTGCTATCGAACATTTTTCTCTCTGTCCTCTCACACTGGTGAATGGACTCCAGAGTGTTAAAATACCTCATGAGATAAACTACCTACCTTTTTCTCTTAGTAAATCCTCTCTGGTGAATTGACGCCTATGTCAATAACCTAGATGAAACTGTGATCTAGCAGTCGCTGCAGAGGCATTTCAAACCACAGGCATTACAGGCAGTTGTCTTGCAGGCAGAGCTGTCTAGATAGGCACTGTAGATTTTCTGGCAGTGCAGGGAAGTTTATTTTCCCTGTCTTGAGAGACTGACAAGTAAAGAATATCAGTCTGACAACTAAGAGAAAAAGCTTTCTGCTCTCTGCACAATTGATCTTATGACTGTAACTGCTCAGCCACTAATAAAGAATCATACAAAGTTTTGTACACAGTCCCTATTCGGTGTGTAGCAGGGTCTTGTGTACAGCACCCAGCCCTCAGCCTCTCCACCCCCTCCCCAATCGCTGTGTACTGTGGTAATGCTGGAGGAGTCTGCAGAGCCAGTTCTGCTCCATCAGAGAACCGAGTGAGTGTAATAAGAAGCTAAGGCTGGAAGCACACTAGTCTGTCAGTTTTCTGTATGCGTTTTCTGCACTCTATGGGCTTGATTCACTAAGACAAATAACACGCCTTATCAGAGTTAACACGCAAAGTAGCATAGTGAGCGCTATAAACTTATGCCTGTTAATTGGCAATGATGAGAGCTCCACTTGTCCTGTCCTGAGCCCCTGCGGGTCCAATCACTTTAAAGGACATTATCCCCCCACTTTGATTGGCCCAATAGGCTGCCTGTCACTTGACAGGTGTGTTGACCTTATCGCATTACGCACTGTGAATCATGGATGACTGACTGTGCCCAAGCAGTTCCAAAAGATTCTTCAAATTATGGCATCATGTGGAATTATATATGTTAAAGTTGAATTAGGGGATGCTGGCTCTGGGATTCAGGACAGGCCTGGCAAATGTCTCATTGGCATTTATGTAGAAAAGAGAACAGAGAGAGTGCTCTAAAAACAATAGGTACAAAACACCTTTGTACCTATTGTTTTTAGAGCGTTCTCTCTCTTTTCTACACAGTGGATTTCTTGAGCTGCCTAAAACCTGGTTGGCTGATCGCACTTTAAAGGGGGTTGCCCAGTCACCCATTTAGAGTCTTTGGCATTTATGGTTTTACGAGGGGACTTATTAGCGTCCCTATGGCAGCACGGTGGCGTAGTGGTTAGCACTCTCGCCTTGCAGCACTGGGTCCCCGGTTCGAATCCCAGCCAGGTCAACATTAACATCAACGAGGAGTTTGTATGTTCTCCCCGTGTCTGCATGGGTTTCTTCTGAGTACTCCGGTTTCCTCCCACATCCAAAAAACATACAGATAAGTTAATTAGCTTCCCCTCAAATTGGCCCCAGACTACGATACATACACTACACGATATATACATACACCTATGACTATGGTAGGGACTAGATTGTGAGCCTCTCTGAGGGACAGTTAGTGTCAAGACAATATACTCTGTACAGCGCTGCGTAATATGTCGGCGCTATATTAATACTTCCTGTATAAGCCTAATTTTTCAGCACAAAGAATGTGCTGAAAAGTTACCCCCTTGGCTTATATGCGAGTCAGTGGAGCAGAACGGATGGTGGAGCAGGTTTTGTTACTGGCAGAGGAGCTTAAGGATTGTGTACTATAGTGATCCTGATCTGGCCAGCTGGCTCCCTGCTTTGTCTGTGCCCCCCATCCCCTGCAACCTGGTGTGCAGAGTGCACTGCTGAAGACTACTTGTGTCCCCCGGCTTGTGAATTGGAGCGCAAGCAACATGTCAGTGGTGCAATGATCGGAGACACAGCTGTGTAATCCTTGGGGCACATCCGGCTATGGGGGGAGGGGCTGACTTGCACTAGGGGCACATCTGGCTACAGTAGAGGGAGCTACACTGGGGAAGGGGCTTATACGCAAGCCAATCACTTTTTCCTAGTTTCTGAGGTAAAAGTGGGTACCTCTGCTTATAATGCGGGTCAGCTTATATGCGCGTATACATGGTAAATAAAAAATGAAATAGGAACAAAGAATGTGAGATGTGAGGTAGATCTGCTTGACGGCTCAAACCCACTAGCAGCTTTTTCTAAGCGCTAGTGATTTGAAAAAGCTCTTGCTAATGCAATTCTATGGACGATTTTTATAAAATCACATCGCTCAAGTGAAATCACACCCATAGCATTACATTAGCAAAAGCTTTTAAATTCACAAAGCGCTCAGAAAAGTGCTTCTAGTGGATTCCAGGCCAGAGTTTATTGCACCGTGCTCTAGGGAAGAATACAAAAACAATGCTTCCTATGGAAAAAAGGTCTGGTCTGATGGAATACTTCTTGCTTTCAAGTCAAATGGAGCCTAAAGGGGTACTCTGAATCACACCTTTGTGTGCTCTGTTTCACTCTTGCCTAGGGCCTACCCTCAACTCCTTCCTCACTTGTATGCAACCTTATGAAAAACCTAAACTAAAAAATGTACTTTAAAATTAGATAATGGTTCTCCCTATAGTTTACATAAGGGCTTACCACACTCAGTGGGCTGCCATAGTCCTAGTCTAATGTCCGACCAACATATTATATACAGTATTTATATAGCACTAACCCCTTCCACAGCACTTTACAAAATACATAGCCAAGTCACGGATTGTCCTCTGAGGGACTCTAACAATCTAATCCTACCATAGGTATAGTCTAATGTCCTACCATGTTGTTATGTATTTATGTAGCATTGACATCTTCTGCAGCCAGAGCCGGGACAAGGTCCTTCAGCACCCAAGGCTGAGACAGCAAAGTGCACCCCTCCATCCCTCCCACCCCAGCCATCACACACTGATTGCTATTAGACTAAGAGGTGCCCTAGGGCCCCCAACACCTTAATCTCTAGTTTTCTGGCTTGCAATCACTGCTATGTATGCCCTTTTCTTATTACTTTGTGCTTCAAACACAATTGGGAATGACAGCTGAATGAATTGTGTGCCCCCTCCTACACTGCGCCCTGAGGCTGGAGCCTCTTCAGCCTCTGCCTCGGCCCGGCCCTGTCTGCAGCACTCTACAGAGTACATAGCCATCTCACTGACTGTGCTCACAATCTAATCCTTCCATAGTTATAGTCTAGTATTTTCACTATAGGATTGTTTTGGGGAAACCAGTTGACTTATTAGTATGTTTTTAGGATATAGGAGTAATATGAAGTGTTTGAATGAAATCCGGGAGAAGACAGAAACTCCGTGCAGATTTTGCTTTGGCTTTACAAAAGTGCTATCCCCTATGCCTTTTATTCCGCTCATTCATGTCATCAATTCTGACCCTCTACCACCCTTCATGATACTTCTCTTATCTTGTCTCGCTTACACTACCAACACACTGTGCTGAATGGGTTTTGACTCGCTAAACTATTGCACCATCTCACTATGTCAGCCCTTCAATGTCATAATATACCCACTCTATTCCTATCCTAGAAGGTGGTAACACGCTGAATTTGCATATCCCATAATGTTTGTAAAAAAAAAAAAGTATTCAGAAATGAAGACAGTCTTGCTTGATAATCTGATCCTGCAATGTGAAGGACATGATACCTGAAATTGTTCTGTTTGGACACTTCGGGGCTTGTAGTGTGGGTATTATTTTCATTTGAGGTGCATAGTGGTAGCATGTGCTATATTGCATGCAGAGCTGGATCATCCACAAGGCAAACTTAGGCAGCTGCCTAGGACACACACACACACACACACACACACACACACACACACACACACACACACACACACACACACTAGGACACACACACACACACACACACACACACACACACACACACACACACACACTAGGACACACACACACACACTAGGACACACACACACTAGGACACACACACACACACACACACTAGGACACACACACACACACACACTAAATCTGGACACTGACATAGCTGCTGCTCAAACTGGCCACTGTGCCATCAGTAACACATTACAAACTTTGTTGCCCCTATTTCTCATTAATGATGCACCGATGCATGGACTCCTCAGCAAAGGAATGTTTTGTTAGGATACACAGATAACTGGGTACTGTTGGACAAACATCTCTGTCCTCTCTCTCTACTTCCTACTGTGCTGGCCAGTAGTTTGGAAGGGGCAGGAGAGAGAGTCAAGCTGCCACAAGAACAATCCTGTGCAAAGGTGGATCGGCGCATCACCAGGCCACCTCCGAATGGCCACCAATCAGAGGTGCGCTGAGCCCCGCCCAAGAAACTACAAACGCACCTTGAGCTATTACGGAAACCAACATCCAATGGTAAACAGGTGCATTTTATTTAAATGCTGGATGTGTATTTTATCCCACTAGTGGGGCTTGCACTCTCAAGCAGGTAGTCATAAGGATGCAATTTGTTTTAAAGTAGCACTGTTCCTTTCCTCGCCATGTACAAGAACAATCCTGTTGGGGTGAAGCTACACAACCAGGGTGCTTAGCTACATAGATTGCAATCGGCAGAGCTACGCAAAGCCGCTGGAGCCTTGATTGCTTCTACCCGGCTGTCACCCATTTCATAGTGACACTCAGAGCGGTCTGCCCCCGCGCCCACCCATAGGTATGCCACTGGTAAAGTCTGATGCCTTTGATGTTGGGTTTGAGCCTGACCAGGGTTCGAATCCTGGCTCAAGCTAGTAAGTAAAACAGTAAGAACCTTTGGGAAAGACTCCCTAATGATCATGGCTGCCTGTGGAGCACTCCTTAAGTGGCTGGAGCCCTGACACTCTGAGGCTGCCAGAAGAAAAGCATGTTGGTGCAAGGTTAGACATGTAAAGATGAGACATGTTACATAACATTTATAAACATTGGCAGCAAGAAAATAGCAACTGACACTGCTGGTAAGTCAGGAGCAGTGCTGAGACCTAAAAATCTCACTCTATAAAAGTCTTTTATCTCCTGCAATAGGGCTGAAGGTGGCCATACATCCTGCGACTTGGCGGCCGATAGACCATCAGACTCTATATTATAATCAGAATTGCATGAAAATCTCTGCTGCCAAGTGCATTCCCGATGCATGATACAAACTATTTCGGGCTGAAATGAGTCGCATTAATCGATCGGATATGCTGCAGCATGTAGGGCCAACTTGCTCAATCGGGTGCTGGGCGGTAACGGCGAGCGATATTGGGACAATCGACAAAACACCCCTGACGCTGTATCCCCTAATGTGCAATGTGTTAGGAATTCACCTGGAGGTTCCCGCAATGCGACCGCTCATGATGAGAGTTGCGTCGGAACCTCCACTTCCGCATGTCAACGCCCATCCTCCGCTGGTGATGCGTGCACTGGGGATCGCTCTGCGCATACTGGTGGGCGGTTTTCTCGCTCCTCTTGGCCACAGTATGGTCTGAGGCGGCGACAGAGGTAGTGTCAGCTGACAGTTTAGTCAACTGACATGGGTTTTAATAAATATATAAAATATGAATACTGTCCCTGGCTGGATTTGAACCCTGGCCTCTCACGCCAGAGGCGATGACTTTGACCAGTATGCTATAGCTAATATACAGCCAGGAGGTTTTTGTTAGTCAGCTGAGTAGTTACCCAACTGACATGTATTGCTACCTGTGTCAGCTGATCTCTTCAGCTGACACTTAAACAGGATTATTGCCTGCGTGTGATTGGCTGCTGTGTGCATGTGGTCGACCACTGATTGGTTGCATGAAGTATTTAAACCTGCTGAGTGCTTCCTGTGATTGCCCGTGATAGCTTTGGCTGTGTGCTTTTGCTGGGTGTGATTTTCTGCTTATTGATAACCTGTGAACCGACCTCTGCCTGGAATCTGACTACGCTTTGCCTGCTGCCTGAACCGACCTTCTGCCTGATCCCTGACTATTCTCTGATCTCTGCCTGGACCGACCTAGGATTACCTGACCTTGATTTCGCCTGCTCCTTGTGTACCTCGATACTTCTGATTGTACGTGTATGACCTCGGATTGTTACTGGACTCTGCTTATCTCCTGTTAGGTTCTGGTGAGTTACATAGTTCACTCTACGTTCAGCTCCTATACCTTGCACCTACAAGGCCTGGGTGTAACCGAAGTCGGGCAGGTGTTTCCTCACCTCCCGTTCAAGCGGGGACGCGCCACATAGGGTGAAGAAGGTGGGGATAGATTGGGGCATAGGAGCTGAGCTGTGAACTGATAACTGGCCAAGCCTGACATAACACAATGTGCACAGTGTACTATACATTCTGTCCGCTGCCATCGCTTGCCCTCTGATGGTGCTGTCCTTCATCCATACACGTGACCCACGTGGTTGCCGGAGTAACATGGGCACGTGTGTGACGTCACGTACGCGCCTGTGTTACTCTGGCAACTAAGGGTGTGCGTTTATGTATGAAGGCAGTAGCGACCATGGACAGGTAATGTATAGTGCAATGGGCACCAGGGAGGTACATTGCACATTATGGGACAGCGTCGGTCCGGTGAGGTGGTGTCACAAGACATTCCAATTTCAGCATGTAATGGATCGGGAATCAGCCTGCAGTGTATAGGCAGTCAACAGATCTCTCTCTAATCAGATTTGATTAGAGAGAGATTTGTCTTTTGATCGAATCTTCCCATCACCACAAGATGTATGTGACGTTCTTATAATGGGGAATAATTGTCCTCTCCACCACTAGGTAATGTTGCATTTCTGTTTAAATGTTTAGGTAAATTACATTAAAAATTTTTGCACAGTAATAATTCTGTGGTTTTTCTAATTATGTCTGAGCTGAGCAATAAAAACATTTTTATATTGTCTAAATAGCAGCTGATCGATGTTACTGCCTTAAAGTTGCATAGTTTAAGTCAATAGGAGAAAGAATCTTAAAAAAAAAAAAAACATTCTCCTGTTGCAAATAAGTGTTTTGGTCAAAATGTTGCTGTTTTTTTTCCTTTTTCAAAACCTACAGTAGGGATACATTATTTTCCAAACTTCTTTAGAAGCTCAGTTTTAGAGCTTGATTTTATTTAAAGGGAACATGAAGCGAGTAAAATTATTTAAAATAAAGACATGACGTAGCTGCAAATGACTATTACATACTAACCTCACTGTAAAGTTTTTCTCAGAAGCTCACTGTTTTCTTCTTACAGTGATCCCTTCCAGTTCTGACAATATTTTGTCAGAACTGAAATATACCAGTTATATATCAGCAGCTGTCAGTTACAACTGAATATGCAAAAAAATGTCCATGTTTCCCTATGGCTCAAGTGGGTGATATTACAGTTTAACAGTGTGCTGTCCAGGAAGCTGTTATGGGGTAATGGCCATTTTCAATATGCAGGACAGAGAATTGCATTGATCACAGTGGACAAATGGGAGGCAGGAGAGGAGAAAGAGATTGAGGAGTAGACTACGCAGGAGGTAAGTATGACCTGTGTATGGTTATTTTGACTTTTTAATTTCAGTTCAGGTTCTCTTTAAGTGCTCAGACACACTACTAGCACTTTTCTGAGCGTTTTCAGGTCATTAGCGCTTTCTGAGCGCTTTTAAAAAATCGCTCACATTCACTTGCATTAAAAAACTTTCAAAATCGCCACAATCACCTAAAGTCACGAACACAAAACATTTTACCCAATCGTGGAGATTTTTATGCAATTTAACTGCGATTTCAATGGGAGCTATTTATTTATTTATTTTAGCCCTGATGTCCTGAAAGCACTCAGAAAAGTGCTTATAGTGTGTCTGAGCCCTAAAGGCTTGTTCACACATGCAACTTTTCTGCCCAACTATCAATCAAACTTGGTCTGTTGGGCGCGTGAACGTGTGACAAACCACTAGACAAACTACTGATAACAGGCAGTTTGCCTGTTCCAACAGGTAGTTCAACTTACATGCCTGTGGGGCTGATTTGCAGTTGGCCACGTGTGTACAAGTCATATAAATGACTTGTGCTTGTTTTGGAATGTGGCCATATCATGCAGTCCATTGTTCTCTTGCCTGCGCAGTATGCAAATGAGTTGGACAGTCAGTTGGTGGTTGAGCAGAAAATATAAGTTGTGCAATCATTTGGTCATGTGGTCGGTCATGTTGTCGGGATGGGCACGCAGAAAAGTTGCACCTGTGTAGGAGCCTTAAAGAGGGACTCCAGTGAAAATTATGTAATAAAAAAGTGCTTCATTTTTACAATTATTATGTATAAATGATTTAGTCAGTGTTTGCCCATTGTAAAAACTTCCTCTCCTTGATTTACATTCTGACATTTATCGCATGGTGACATTTTTACTGCTGGCAGATGTCACTGGAAGTACCTGCTGCTTGCTTCTTTGGCAGTTGAAAACAACTGTAAACAGCTATTTCCCACAATGCAACGAGGTTCACAGACCGGAAACTGCCAGGAAAATGGTCCTCATAGTCTCATGTGGGAGTGGCTTCACCACAAAATCAGCCATACAGAGCCTCCTGATCAGGGCCGGATTTGTGGGTAGGCCACCGAGGCCCAGGACTAGGGCGGAGCCAAGGTAGGGGCGGGTTAAGAAACTGGCGGCAGTGTCCCAATGGCCGCCCAGTCACTTTGCAGCCGCCCGCTCCTTTCCTCTGCACACAAAAGCATGTCTGTGTGTGCAGGCTGCAGCTGCGGCGGACTGGGGGGCAGTCCCCTCTGCTCACCTCCTGAGCCCAGATGCACTCCGTCCGCAGCCGCCCACCCTGCATTAAATTTGCAGATAGGCATTGTATGGCTAGCAGGCAGCGGGCGGCAGGCTGGAAGGGCAAGGGTCGCGCACAGATAGATGATGGATGATCAGCTGCTCCTCGCCCCACTCTGCGCTGTAAACATGAGAGCTGGCAAGGCTGGATTGTGAACATCAAAGTCAGCAGCCTATCGCGCAGCTCAGGGGGAGTGGCCGTGCCCCCAAGCCACGCGATTGGCTGCTGACCGTGCTGTGCACAATCCAGCCTTGCCACCTCATTGGCTGCTGTTCGGCATGTGACACGTGGCGGCAGTGGGGGACAAATTTAACATCTTTTCTGGTGGCTGGGGAGTGGGGACTTATGGGCGGACAACAAGGCAGCGAAGATGGTGGGGAAGGGAGCCAGCATTGAGAAGCAGACACAGCCAGGCAGGCAACTGGCATCATGTTGCCTGGCTGCAGTTTCCCCTAACAGTTCCCGGGGGCTATATATCGCTGCTTGTGCTGTGCAGATGAGCCACCAGACAGGCAGTGCCAGTGGTACAAGAACAAAAGCTCCACACAGGTATTAACATATAAAAGTCCTTTCACCCTGACCTGTAACACAGTCAAGTTCGATAGCTTCAATATACTGTACCTAAGATAAGATGATTTGCTGTTTTTTGCTGTTGAATGTTTCTCATCCTAGACTACCTGATTTATTGCCCATTCTTAGTCATTCCACTTGTGTAATGGCTTCTTCCCTCTTCCACATTTTTCGCTTTTCTTCCCGTCACATTCTCCCTCTCTTGTTCTTTATTTCTGTTCTTTTTAGCTGCCCTCTTCCCCATCTTGTTCCCTTTCTCTTTTAATCTCCCATCCTGTGCTCTCCTGCTCTTTTTCTTCCTTCCCCTCTTGTCCCTTTCCTCTTTCTCTTTTATGCACTTTAACTGTCCTCACAGGAGCTCACAATCTAATCCCTATCGTAGTCTAATGTTACTATATTATTTTAAAACATTTATTCGGTGCTGATACCTGCAGCACTTTACAGAGTACATAGTCATGTCACTGACTGTCCTCAGAGGAGCTCACAGTCTAATCCTACCATAGTTATAGTCTAATGTCCTACCATGTCCATATTATTATTATGTATTTATATAGCACTGACATCTTCTGCAGCACTATACACGGTGCATAGTCATGTCACTGACTGTCCTCCTCAAAATCTATACCATACCATAGCCATAGTCTTAAATCCTATGATATTATTATTATTATTGCCGCACTTTACAGAGTACATAGTGAAGTCACTGACTGTCCTCAGAGGAGCTCACAATCTAATCCTACCATAGTCATAGTCTAATGTCCTACCATCTTAAAATTATGCATTTATATAGCACTGACAACTTTTGCAGCACTTTACAGCGTACATAGTCATGTTACTAACTGTCCTCAGAGGAGCTCACAACCTAATCCTACCATAGTCCTAGTCTAATGTCTTACTATATTATTATTATGTATTTATATAGCACTGACATCTTCTGCAGCACTTTACAGAATACAGTCATGTCACTGACTGTCCTCAGAGGAGCTCACAATCTAATCCTACCATAGTCATAGTCAAATGTCCTACCATATTATTATGTATTTATATAGCCCTGACATCTTCTGCAGCACTTTACAGAGTACATAGTCATGTCACTGACTGCCCTCAGTGGAGCTCGCACATGGTGATGGAATATTGTGGGTGGTGAGGGGCGGTTTCTTGACTGCTGGCCTAGGGCGGTAAAAAGTACAAATCCGGCCCTGCTCCTGATAATGCATTTGTGAAAAGGAATGATTTCTAATGTAAAATGGGGTATCAGCTACTGATTGGGATGAATTCCATTCAATTCTTGGTCACAGTATCTCTTCAAGAGCTCTTGCCTAGGCAGTGACTAGTAAATCACTTAATACCTGGTCAGGAGCTGATTTACTGGCCATTCCCTGCACCACAAACTGTCAGAGCCGGGACAAGGTCCTCCAGCACCCAAGGCAGAGACACCAAAGTGCGCCCCTCCATCCCTCCCACCCCAGCCATCACACGCTGATTGCTATTAGACTAAGAGGCGCCACAGGACCCACAACCTCCTCCAGGGGCGTAACTAGGCCCCACCGGGCCCCCCTGCAGATTTTCTGAGTGGGCCCACCCCCCCCTCCGGGGCCCGCTCGCGGCCGTTTTGTGGGTGCTGGAGGGGTGGCAGCATGAGGGGAAAGCCTTGCCCACAGTCGGCGGGGAGAGGGGTAGTTCCCCCCTCTCCCTCACCTCGGGGCTCTCCCCTCTGCGCTCCCCTCCAGCTCGTAAGTGTCTGTGGGGCTGTGGTGGGCAGCGAGCGGCGGGCAGATACATACCTGCTTCCGTGCGTTCCATCGGAGACTTCTCCCTCTAGCAGCTGACGTCAGCCGCTAGAGGGAGAAGTCTCCGATGGAACGCACGGAAGCAGGTATGTATCTGCCCGCCGCTTGCTGCCCACCACAGCCCCACAGACACTTACGAGCTGGAGGGGAGCGCAGAGGGGAGAGCCCCGAGGTGAGGGAGAGGGGGGAACTACCCCTCTCCCCGCCGACTGTGGGCAAGGCTTTCCCCTCATGCTGCCACCCCTCCAGCACCCACAAAACGGCCCCGAGCGGGCCCCAGGGGGGGGGGCCGGGCCCCCCCGCGGGCGCAGGGGCTGCAGGGCCTATTCCTACGCCCCTGACCTCCTCAACACCTTAATCTCTAGTTATCTGGCTTGCAGTCACTGCTATGTATCACCTTTTCTTATTTCTTTCTGTTTCAAACACAATTAGGAATGACAGCTGAATGAATTGTGCTCCCCCTCCTACACTGCGCCCTGAGGCTGGAGCATCTCCAGCCTATGCCTCGGCCCGGCCCTGCAAACTGTCATTACAATTGGCTGCAGTCTTAATAGATCCTCCTCCGGATCCTATTGAAGCTTCTCCCGTCCTCCTCTGTCCCACGGCGGCAGCGATAAAGCTCCGCGAACAGCGGGGATGTAAATATTTACCTTCCCGGCTCCTGCGCAGGCACAGTATCAGCTCTGCGCTCGGAGAAAGGCGGAAATAGCCGATCGCTGTCGGCCCGCTCTACTGCGCAGGCGCAAGTCTCCTGCGCAGTAGAGTGGACCCGACAGAGATCATCTATTTTCGCCTATCTCCGTGCAGAGAGCTGCAACAGCGCCCCCGCTGGAGCCAGGAAAGGTAAATAAATCAGCGCTTGTCAGGCTTGTCGAGGGAGGATTGTTAGACACTTCGGGGGATTTCCTGCAGCTACAGGGGAGGGGGAAGCCTCATTGGGACCCTGAGGCTTCCTCCTCCCGAGGTGAGTACTTCCCAGGGGAACTATTTTTTGTTACAGGTTCTCTTTAAGCTGTTCCTAAATAGTTAGGAACGTCTATCGGACAGTGAAGTCAGGGCCGGATTTGTACTCTTTAACGCCCAAGGCCAATGTCACCAGTCACCCCCCTTCGGTATAGGTAACGAGATGACCTCTCCCCCTTCCCTCCAGTATAGGTAGCCTGATGACCCCTCTCCAATATAGGTAGCCAGATGACCCCTCCCCACTTTCCCTCTAGTACAGGCATGGGCAAACTTGGCACTCCAGCTGTTAAAGGGGAACTTCAGCCTAAACAAACATACTGTCATTAAGTTACATTAGTTATGTTAATTAGAAAAGATAGGTAATATAATTTTTTACCAACCCTGTTTTAAAATAACAGGCAAATGTTTGTATTTCATGAGGGCTGCCATCTTTATCATGGGGGCAGCCATCTTTTTGGTTGAAAGGAGGTGACAAGGAGAAGGAGACACAGTTCCAACTGTCCTGTGTCCTGATCACCCCTCCCAGCTGCACACGCTAGGCTTCAAATGTCAAATTCAAAATATAAAAAAAAACGAGAGCAACAACATCAGAAATCCCATCATGCTTTGCACAGCATCAGGGGAAAAAAGCCTGGGCAGTTTTCTTCTGTGCAGCTAAAAATGAGGCTTGTATAAGAGAAACAAAGTTCTGATGCTGTGAAACTGTTAAAGAAACACAAAGCCTTTTCAGTGCTGCTGAGTCGATTTTTAGTCCGGAGGTTCACTTTAAGGAACTACAAGTCCCACAATGCATTGCAGGAGTCTTACAGCCACAGTCATGACTAATAAAGGCAAATGTATTGTGGGACTTGTAGTTCCTTTACAGCTGGAGGGCCAAGTTCGCCCATGCCAGCTCTAGTATATAGGTAGCCTGGTGACCCCTCCCCCTCCAGTATAGGTAGCCAAATGACTCCCTTAAACCCTCCCTTTCCCACTCCCCCCCCCCCCCCCCAGGCAGTACAGCTTGCCTCCACGATGCAGCAGCTATAAGCGTCACTCACTTCTCTGTTCGTCTCCATTGCAGAAGCTTCCTCTCCCCCTCCGTCTATAGCCGCACGCCACAATACCAACGTGCTCAGAGACCAAGGTGGCCGCTGCAAAAGTAGCTGGCAGCAGGGAGATCAGGCAAGCTTGCAAATGCTGCACCAGTTTAGTCTGGTGCTTTGGTGCCCTTGCTCCTGTGGTGGCCTAGGCCATGGCCAAGGTGGCCTAGGCCTAAATCCATCCCTGAGTGCAGTGTGTGAAAGAAATTGCTGTTGCTGAGGTAGTCAATACATCTGCTGTATTGATACAGAAAAGAGAAGTTATAATAGCATAAATATATTTATGGTAGATTATTTTAGGTTAACTGACAAGATGTAAAGATGTAATGTATATAAATCTATATATAGTAACAAGCCTAACCATTAGAGCCTTTGCCAAGCCCAACCATTAGAACTAAGGCCCCGTTCACACTTGCGGTTTTGTCAAAACCGCACCGGATGTCCGGACCGCACCGGAGCCGGACCGGACCTGATCCGTACGGTTCCTATCCGGATCCGGTCCGGATCCGGTCCGTTTGCATCCGGTTTCCGTGCGGTGTGAACACGGTTGCGGTCCGGATCCGGTTTCTTAAGGAGATACCATCCTGTAAATACCTGGGGTCTGGGAGGTCAGCAGAAGGGTCTGGGGTCATTGTTGGAGACAGGTGGACGTGTGGAGACCATCCGTGGATACAGAGACTGCAGCTGGGACCATGGATCCAGGCATTTTTTACTCGTAAACCTGGGAATTCTCTCCTTCCTGTTGTTCGCCTCCTCGTTATCAGACATCAGACATGTTGCTGCCAAAACGAGCTCCAGCATGAAATCGCTGCTGCCCCACTCTTTGAACGCTGGGCCCATGTGGTCCCCATTCAAAATGCATAGGAAGTGGGGTAGAACGTCCGGTTTTTGTAGCCAGTGTGTTGTGCGCTCTCCGGCTCTCATTGCTTTGTATTGGCCGGATGGTGCAGTCCGGCTCCGCTCCGGATACGGCTGCCGGAGGAGCCGGACCAAAAAATAGCGCATGTTGGAACGGACGCCGGAGTCCGGATCCGGTCCGGATCCGGTCCGGCTCCGGTCCGGCAGAACGGACGCATGTGAACGGACGCATAGGCTTTCATTGCTATTGCCGTGCGTCCGTTCCGTCCGTTCTGCAAGCGGTCCGGCTCCGGCACGGCGATTCCGGACGGCCACCGCTAATGTGAACCGGGCCTTACAGACTCTGAGATCTTTACTTACACCCAGATATCCCATTTATTATCCCAGAAACCCTTTAAATCATCACACCTAAATAAACCACTTTGGGATCTCTTATACACATCTAATTTTAGGAAAAAATGAATTTCTCTTGGGTATAACACCCTAATTGAGACAATTCTCTCCCCTATAACTAAATACTTAACAATCTGGGAATACGACCTACAATCTCCTCTCGAATACGACCTACAATCTCCTCTCCAACTATCCCAGGTATGTTAAAGAAATACGCAGTGTATATCTCACTCTGAAGTTATTTGGAAGTGGTACTTAACTCCCAACATACTATCAAAAATGTCCTCCAAATACTCACCCTATTATTGGAGAAACTGCTCCCAGGTATTTACACCACCTTTTATGGTCCTGCCCACTAGTAACTCCCCATTGGTACAAAGTAGAGAAGATTTTATCTGCTATTTTAGGTCCAACAACCCAGATTTCCCCAAAGCTAGCACAATTCCACATAGGCATTGAAAAATCCCAACAGAACTATGCCTGGCTGTCACACATGCCTTATGTGCTGCCAGACATTCCCTAGTCTCTTACTGGAACCATCCCCAAAGTTCATCATTGACCCAAATCTTAAACTTAGTTAACCAAAATCTCAAAATGGAACATCTTCTTCGAACCAAAATGTATGGACAGACAAATGGAAGTTTGATTGGGCTTCCCTAATACAATATTATAGCTCATTTGGGATCCCTAACCAGACACTCTTTATATAACTATCCCAGACTGGCTCCTCAACCCCCCCTCCCCCCAAAAAACAAACAAAAAAACCCCCTCATCCCCACTTTCCCCCTGATTGACCACTCTACTTGTCGCAAGTCTGAGTCACAGAATGGTGTAGACAAGGATCCCTGCGCCTGAATGCAGGTGACTTCTTTACGCTTTAATAATTCTATTCAATATTGTTACTACTGTTCTTCATAATTCCTTTGTTTCATATGGAGTTGCAAGCCCTTTGTTCTATCAAAATACAGGAGGGTCTTCCTCCTCACTGGCAATAGCCAATCTTTTGTACTACTTCGGATAAATGTTGAGAAGTTGGTTCCAAAGATTTATGCACTCTTTCTGTTATGTTTTTAAAAACTCAGTAAAAGATATTAACACAAAAAGAATGTAAATCGCAGGGCTTTCAAACTGAGTGGAGCCTACAACAGCCAATCAAAATTCACCTATTGATTTTCAAGGGGAATATTTCAACTGCTGCTATTCTTACACTGTTAATGGCAGTGGCCTCAAACCTGGTACAGTCAGTCACAGGGTGACTGTTTTTTTTTTCTAAGGCTGAGTGCTGAAGATGCAGATAAGCTTACCTGTGTGTAATGTTTACAAACCACATGGCTGCTGTCATTGTATCACATGAAGAAATAATCATATTCTATTGAAGCTGTTTGCAGCTAGATTTGCTGTGTAAACTATCTAAACTTTAGATAAGATATATAGAAAAGTTACTTGTTCTAGTTAGTTTTTCATCTCGGATCTGCTTTAAGATGTCATTTCCTTCTTAAACTGTTTTTAAACCAGAGGAAGTAGGTAGGATTCTCACCTAAATTCACACTTTTTTTTTGATGCCAGGAACCCAAAAACTCATAAACTTGGTCATTGAGTGACTCTGTGTCAAGGTTACAAAAAGTGGGCAGAGCCAAAAAAAACATTTCACTGGGAAAATGTAAACTGCAGCCATTTTTACACTTTTAATTGCAGGGTTCTTAAGCTTCGCACAGTTGGTCATTGGGTGACTGGGATTAATATTCAGGAAAGTGGGTGGGGCCTGCAACAGCCAATCAGAATTAAACTATTGATTTTCTAGAGGAATATTAACATTGTTGCCATTCTTACACTGTTAATAGCAGAGTCCTCAACCATGGTACAGTTGGTCATTGGGTGACTGAGGTTCAAATTCAGAAAAGGGATGGAGCCATAAACAGCCAGTCAGATTTCTTTGCTGGATAATCTGCTTCCATTCGCACATTTTTGATGCCAGGAACCCAAAGGTTCACAAACTTGGTCATTGAGTGGAACTGGGCCAGATTTATCAATAGTGTCTGAGAGAAAAATCTTAGTAGGTTTCTTAAAATCATGCAGAACGGTCTCAGAAGTTTTAAGATGTCATTTCCTTCTTAAACTGTTTTTAAAGAGACTCCGTAACAAAAATTTCATCCGGTTTTCTTCCATCCTACAAGTTCCAAAATCTATTCTAATGTGTTCTGGCTTACTGCAGCACGTTCTACTATCACCATCTCTGTAATAAATCAACTTATCTCTCTCTTGTCAGACTTGTCGGCCTGTGTCTGGAAGGCTGCCAAGTTCTTCAGTGTTGTGGTTCTGTGATGCATCTCCCCCTCCAGGCCCCTCTCTGCACACTGCCTGTGTGTTATTTAGATTAGTGCAGCTTCTCTCTGCTCTATTATCTTTTACAAGCTGGATAAATCCTCCTCTGAGCTGGCTGGGCTTTCACATACTGAGGAATTACATACAGGCACAGCTGTCTGCACTCTGCAGGAAGAAACAGCCTGACACTTCAGTGGAAGATAGCTGCAGGGGGGAAGAAACACACAAATGATCTCTTGAGATTAAAAAGGAAGGGTGTATACAGCCTGATTGTGTATGGATGTATTTTCTATGTGTGGACATACTGTACATCAACCTACTTCCTGTTTTGGTGGCCATTTTGTTTGTTTATAAACAAACTTTTTAAAACTGTTTTTAACCACTTTTAATGCGGCAGGGAGCGGTGAAATTGTGATAGAGGGTAATAGGAGATGTCCCCTAATGCACTGGTATGTTTACTTTTGTGTGATTTTAACAATACAGATTCTCTTTAACTACTTGAGGACTGCAGTGTTAAACCCCCTTAACCTCCTTGCCGGTTAACCCGAGCTCAGCTGGGGGTAACCCGCCGAGGAGGATTGCTCTGGCCCTGCTGGGCCGATTTGCATAATTTTTTGTTTGTTACATGCGTGTAACATCCGATCGCCAGCGATCCGCCATGCCCCCCCCCCCAGACCCCTATCGCAGCCTGGCCAATCAGTGCCAGGCAGCGCTGAGGGGTGGATTGGGACTCCGTCTGACGTCGATGACGTCAGTCCGATCATCGCCATGGCGACGGGGGAAGCCCATACAGGAAATCCCGTTCAGAACGGGATTTCCTGTTGGATATTTGCGCCGGAGGGGATCGGAAGGGTGGGAGGGATAGCGAAGGGAGGGGGGAAGCATGTAGCTAGCGCTAGGCTAGCTACATGCTAAAAAAAAAAAATATAGCAAAAAAAAAAACCTTCCCGCTGCCATGCGCAGCAAATAATTAGAACGGCAGGGAGGATAAAGACCAGGACATTTTTTGTTAAATTGGCCACTGCAGCTGTAAGGCCTCGCTGCAGGGCTGCACATCTCGTTGCACAGGTGATTTCCCCCCACCACTGCTGATCACTCCTGTGTCCCCCAGGGGGACAGCGGTGTCACACAGCTGTCCCCAGTACAGCGCTGCCTTAGATCGCACTGCTGTACAGCCTAATTAGACTGTGGTTTCGCCATCTAACATTCTCCGAGTGGCAATCGCCGCTGGGATACTGAAGGCGGGGCGGAGCTCCGCCTACCAAGCAGAGATGCGCGCGCGATCTCCTGCAAAAGTCAGCCACAGGACTTGAGGCCAATTTGCCGTTAGGCGGTCCTGGGGCTGCCGCCGCGGTCACGCCCATTGGCGTGATGCGGTCTTTAGGTAGTTAAAGCAGAGGAGATAGGTAGGATTCTCAGTAAATGTGCAATGATGTTTGGATATGTGTGGAGTAGGAACTTTGAGAAAGGGCTCACAATGATCAAAATCTGTCGGGGGTGGGAATTATGGAGAAATCTGGAAGCCCAGAAAAAAAAGGGAACCTCCTGGTGTCAGTCCCCAGGTAAACAGTTTAACTATTTATATAAACTGAAAAAATTATAGAAATAAGACACAGAACAAAAACTTGTATTACAATAGTACAGATTTTTTTTATTTTTTTCCACCTGTGCACTTCCACCTGTTCTGAAATCTTTTTCTATAGCGTGCTGGCACTCCCAAAGTGCCTGTAAGGACCACAGTCTCTTTCGGCATCACTATGGGGATGAGGCACACATTGGGTGTTGCCATCTGAAGGGTGATGCACACTGTTAAGGCAGATTGCACAGCGTAGCATATCTCATCACTCCGGGAAGTGGACTCCTCTTCTTTACGGCATCATTCTGTCTCTATAGCTTTCTTCAGCATCCCTCCATGACCTGCTGCCATGTTAAGTCAGTGTGTGTATATGCCTGCAGAGAATGGAGAAGATGTGCTGATGGGGTAATACAGGAGGCTGGAATGTACTGAGAAAGGAAGGAGGAGGAAGAACTACTGTGCAGGACAGAATGTGGCCGAGGTGTCTTGGCACCCTGTAGGAAAAAGGCACAGGAGACAAAAACGGGAGCCCAATAGTGTAATATGTCAAAGGTAGGTATAATGGGTGAATAAGAAAAATACTACTCACAAAGGAGGGTTGCAAGGGGCAACCGACCACAGGAAGCAGGTGGAGATAATTAACCCGACTTCACTCGGGGTGGTCCTGGCCAGAACCCAGATGTGGTCGCTCTCTTGAAGAAAAATGCAATAGATGGTCACCATGGTGTAACCACGGATGATCTGTCGCCACCAGTCAGACAGAATGTGTGTGGGGGTAAACTAAGCACAATGGGTAAAGAGGTGCCCTGGTGTGATAAAAGCATCTAAAAAGAGCTTAAAATCGAAAAGGAGACAAGGTTTCTTACCTCAATGACAAAATGTTGTAATTTTACAAAAGATTTTTACAAAAGATTTTTATTTTTGCCTTTTTGCCTGTGCTAAATAAAAATCTTTTGTAAAATTACAAAGATTTCATAATTGAGGTAAGAAACCTCGTCTCCTTTTCGATTTTAAGCTGTGAGATGCTTTTATCACACCAGGGAGCCTCTTTACCCATTGTACTGTGCAGGACAGGAAATATATGATGCTCTGCTGTGCACTCTGCCCTCGGCCACTTGGCTGAAAACTGAAAAGGAGAACAGAGAGGAGCGATTAATTGGGTACATGCCACTGAGCTGCACTCTGCAGGAAGGGGAGCAAACACCACAGCCTCCAGAGGGAGGTGGGGGAACATGGAAGCCACCAAGAGAGGGGGAGCACAGTGACAGCCTCCATACTCCACAAAGTGGCTGGACCCTTCTCCAACCTCTGCCCCAGCAGGGCCAGGACAAGGTTGTCCAACACCAGACGCTGAAAGTTCAAAGTTCATCCTCCATAATCATAATTGGAACATATAGCGGTTTCTCCTGTGGGACTCAAAGTCCTGAAGAGCGGCAGCCAAAGTTCAAGATGCCACCCTGCAGTGTTAGGGACTCTTGCCTTTAAAGAGACACTGAAGCAAGACAAAATCTCGCTTCAGGTCTTATATATAGCAGGGGCACGTGTGCCCCTGCTAAAACGCCGCTATCCCGCGGCTAAACTGGGGTCCCTTCACCCCCAAACCGACCACTGCAACACTTGGTCGCAGATTTGGTCGTGATTTATTGCTTCCTGGAGGCAGGGCTAACGGCTGCAGCCCTGCCTCCAGTCGCGTCTGTCAGTGGCGCATCGCCGCCTCTCCCCCGCCCCTCTCAGTGAAGGAAGTCTGAGAGGGGCGGGGGAGAGGCGGAGATACGCGCTGACAGACGCGCGTGGGGCAGGGCTGCGGCGGTTAGCCCTGCCCCAACCAGGAAGCGCTCCCCCGCTGCACCGAGGGGATTTGGGGGGTCAGGGACCCCCGTTAAGCCGCGGGATAGCGGCGTTTTAGCAGGGGCACACGTGCCCCTGCTATCTATGAGGTCTGAAGCGAGATTTATTCTCGCTTCAGACTCTCTTTAACTCCTTACTGAATAGGTATTTCCCCTAGCCAGGATTTGAACCTTGGTCTCCCATGTCAAAGGTGGTGCCCTTAACCACTACACTATCCAGTCACTCCCTGATATACACCATGCAATGTCACATGAGATCAACAGGTCAAATCGATCATGTCCTATATCCTCCCAATTGAGAACGGGATTTTGTGCAGTAATGATCTGGAAATCGATCGTTCTCGATCAGGTACAGATTGAATGTGACAAATTATTGATTCAACCTGTCTGCCTGACGGGAAAATGCATGGTGTGTACCAGGCATTAGTCCTTCTCCATACTGGAGATTTTTTAGCGTCCACCTGGGCCATCTGTGGCCAATCATAATGCACCAATAACATTAGTTGTTCGGCTTCCTCCAGCTCCTGGCAGCCTATCTGTCCCTTGCCTCAGCTCCACTCCCAGCGAAAAGCCCAGGGTTCCCTCTGTTGCAGATGCCAACCGGTATCTTCAGCACCTGCGCAAACACGTGGCCGAACTGCTCGTGACTGCACTCACATAGCACAGAAGTACTGCACCTGCGCAGAACGCTCCCGGCGATGGGAGCACCATATGGGAGAACACAGGGGGAGTGTGCATACACCCTGAAGAAACGCCCACGGCGTGAAACGCATTGGTGGGCGGAACCTTTGTACGCCTGACCAGCACGTCCAGCCGGAGCTCCGGGAAGCCCATCGAGCGGTAACGCTGGCGTGTACGCTGCAGGTCCAAAGAGGGGAGTTAGCTGTGCTGGGACGCCAGCCAGTCACCAGCCCGGACCGCACGACAGCTTGGGAATCGTGCAGCGACCGCTGACCTCCAGGGCCCCAACACTCCAAGACAACCCACTGGGAGAATCCCTCATGGTGCATCATTGTCGGCGAAGATTTGGGTGAGATCTACCCCACAGCCATACACTAAGAGTATATAGTCCTTGCTTTAAATGGACCTTGCTGCAAAAGAATTGTGCCGTGCGCACTGCTTGCTGACATGCTTGCTAGCTAGCCCTTAATAAGCGGACTTATTATTTATATTTATAAATATAAATTCATTTATCGTCAGATGCACCTCTAGTGAAGGATAGATTGGGTAGGAGGAGTGAGTGAGCCGACTGGATTGTATGAATGAAACTCTGGCCGGCCAGATATGTACACTAACAGGCTCTGCAAGCTGTTTCCTGTTTTTAATAATCACTATATATTTTTATCCTGAATTTGTTACAATAAATTTAGATATTAACTTTCTATACACGTTATACCGTGCGAATTGTATTCTAAAAAGTTTCTGTCCCTTGCCTCAGCTCCACTCCCAGCCAAAAAGCCCAGGGTTCCCTCCATTGCAGATGCCAACCGGTATCTTCAGCACCCGCGTGAACACGTGGCCGCACTGCTCGTGACTGCACTCACATAGCACAGAAGTATGCGCAGAACGCTCCCGGCGATGGGAGCACCATCATCAGCCATGCGGCCACGCGCTCGCGCAGGCACAGATGATGCCGACCGAAGGTAAAATGTAAATATGTTTAACCTCCTGAGCGGTATGGACGAGCTCAGCTCGTCCATCACCGCCGGAGGCTGCCGCTCAGGCCCTGCTGGGCCGATTTTCTTCAAATAAAAAGCAGCACACGCAGCCGGCACTTTGCCAGCCGCGTGTGCTGCCTCATCGCCGCCGCTCTGCGGCGATCCGCCGCGAGCAGCGGCGAAAGAGGGTCCCCCCAGCCGCCTGAGCCCAGCGTAGCCGGAACAAAAAGTTCCGGCCAGCGCTAAGGGCTGGATCAGAGGCGGCTGACGTCAGGACGTCGGCTGACGTCCATGACGTCACTCCGCTCGTCGCTATGGCGACGATCTAAGCAAAACAAGGAAGGCCGCTCATTGCGGCCTTCCTTGTTTATTCTGGGCGCCGGAGGCGATCGGAAGAACGCCTCCCGAGCGCCCTCTAGTGGGCTTTCATGCAGCCAACTTTCAGTTGGCTGCATGAAATAGTTTTTTTTAATTAAAAAAAAACCCTCCCGCAGCCTCCCTGGTGATCTCAATAGAACGCCGGGGAGGTTAAATGTCAGAATGTAAATCAGGGATTTAAAATATTTTACAATGGGCAAACACTGACTAAATCATTTATACATAATTATTGTAAAAATGAAGCACTTTTTTATTACATTATTTTCACTGGAGTTCCTCTTTAAGCTCGGACCTTCCCTTTAATTGCAATAGTAAAATATAATCTGTACCAACATGACCTAAACTAACCCTACTCTCACACAGAACCCTGCCTCTACTGATGACTAACCTTAGCGCCCCTGGGGGTGCCTAACCTTAACCCGTCCGTAACATTACCTGCCCCCTTAATTTCACTCCTTTTCCCCCCCGAAACGCTCCCACACTGCCGTCCTCAGCTTTCTGCCTCTTCGGCAATGGGTCCCGTAACTTTGGCCAGTCGATGCATGTGCTGTACGCTCCCAGACGCCAGAGACGCGACTGCCTGAAGTTACGAGACCCGTTACTGAAATGCCAGAAGGGGGAGGACAGTGGCATGGGAGCGATCTGCGAGGATGGGGCTGGAGGAAGCCCCAGGTATGTATAAAACTTGGGCATATGCTCATCTCTGGTACACTTTAACCCCTAAGAATGGAGCAGTTAAAAATGCTGCAAGTCGTGCCTTGTTCAAAGAGCCTCTGAAGGCTCTTTTTTTTTTTTTTTGCACCAGTTTTTGTCATAAAATCCTCTTAAGCATGAATGCCCCAGTTGAATCGCCGCATCCCTGTGGCAAATTAATGATTTATTACAGTGAAACATCGCTGCAAAGCTCCTGGGTTTGCAGGGCTTTACTTCCTTGAAGAGGCAGAGCCTTGAGCTGTAGCTCTGCCTCCTCCACAGTTAATCTCTGCTGATCGCCGCCTCTCCCAGTCTTCTTTCACTGAGAGGGGCGGGGAGGAGGCGGAGATTGATTGCACAGAGGCAGAGCTACAGCTTAATGCTCTGCCTCTGTAAAAAAAAAAAAAATTCAGAGTCTCTTTAAAAGGGCCGTCTGCTATGCGGATTGAGGCTACAAATGTATTTTTTTTTTTACAAATTAATTTGTAGGCGCAATCCAAATGGCTGGCGCCCTTGGTACCCCGCTATCATAGCGGGCGCAGACCTTAGGTGCGAGGGGTTAAAGCTAGTTGGGGGGGGGGAAGGTTAGGCACCAGATGGGGGGATCAAGGCTAGGCACCACAAGGGGGGTTAAGGGCAAGGCACCATTAGGGGAAAGTTAAGGGCTCGTTCACATCTGACTAGCGCAGATGGTCGTGCGATCGTAACGCAGCTACGAGCAGAATGCATTCAGCAGTACGCAAGTGCATCATAGCGCAATGTACTGCTGCGCAGCGCATATGAAGTGAATGGCAGAAGGGCTATGCACTTCTGTCGTTCTTGTGTGTTGCACGTCATACACTCTTCCAAACGCGCAGGGAAGCGCATATGATTTGAACGAAGTCTAAGAGTTAGGCACCTGCACCAGAGGGTTCAGCATGAGAGTAGCGAGAGGTTAGGTCATAGTAAAATATTGGTAAATACTATATGAATGTAGTAGAATATTGGTAAAACGTTTCTGTGATATTGCGACATGGGTACAGTCACACAACCACGTGAACTTTGCTTAGCGTCGTGCCGCAATATCGACTGTCACAGCAAATCGGATCGCTAAAATCCCCGACGACTCCTGCGCAAAGTACCCTGTAATTCAAGGTCCCTTGAAGTCTGGTTCGCTCCCAACGTGTAGCGTCTCGTGACATTGGGCATACCCGCCGGCAGGAAGAAGCATCACTTGACAATTGTCGTCAAAGGGACGTCGCAGGACCGAACGGGCAGTGAGTGCTGAGCTTTACACTAAAGATCCCGCCTCCTAACCCTCGATATTTTCACCGCTGTAAGTGGCAATGTTAAGTCGCAACTAGTGGCTATAAGCGGTTAATAGTGGCTATAAACCTCCGGTGCCCAAATTACTGTTCATAGCCGTTAACTGCGGCTTCAAGGGCGTAGCAGTAGGGGTTGCGACCGCATCGGGGCCCTCCCTCAACTACAGTATTAGCTCTATTGGACCTGTGCTCATAATAATCACTTCTATAGATACTTTGAATAGTGATAATCATTAACAAACTGCTCCCCATCCCCTTTTTGCACCTCTGACACTGTAGTTGCCATTGGCAGGTTTTGGTGTGCCATATCAATTGTTATGTAGAGTGCTTGGGGGGCCCCATTGTAAAACTTGCATCGGGGCCCACAGCTCCCTAGCTATGCCACTGTGTGGCTTTTGATATTGGCGCTTATGGCAGCATCCTTTTTCACCTGCTCTGCACCTTACTATCTGCCCTTCCTCTAATATCATGTGCAGCTACCATTTTCCCGCCATTACAAGTTTGGCCACACCTCCCCCTCCCGCCAAACCTGCAGCCTGTATGACTGTCCCTCCCCAATATTTTATATGTGCTCAGTATTTATCTCCTTCTCCCGGTAGCATGTCAACCACCACCACTCCACCAACCCTCCCCAATTTCCTCGGTCTCTGTGTTGCTAACTTTGAATTCTGCGTCGTTAAATTCCAAGGAACACCGAGCCAATGATTGTATATGGTCTCTGCAGAGACTCGAGACAGTCCCGCCCTTTAGCTCCGTTCAGCCATCCACAGCCCACCCTGAAGACACATTCCAGGCCTCACACAGGAGGCCAGCCAGCCAGTGCAGCCCAGCTTCAGCCCCTCCCCTTTGACACTGGCCAACAGTTCCGTTTTGGCCCCGCCCCGGCACATGGCAATCTCCTGCAAGCTGGGACGGGAGAGAGCGAACAGAGAAGTGAGGGGCATTGTAGGGATGTATCAGGTGAGCGGAATTGATGAGCTGGAAGCCAGGTGACAAGCACAGCCTGCAAATTGTTGTCTGTACAGGGCTTTCTTTCCAGGCTCCCTAGCTGTGTGTTGTGTTAATGCCCTCTCTGCTGCAGCTCAGATTACACTGGCAGCCCTGACAATGGAGAGGCTGCAGATCACACAAATCACATCATACACAGGGGAGCTTCTTCCAAAGTCAGCTTGTTTATCCTCTTGTGCTGCTGGCTGACAGGACTGGTACTGTCTGCTACTGCCTGTCTCACCAGGACTGGGGCTGTGTGGTTACATGACTTCTCTAGTTACATGATGCTACACATGCTGTCTTCTTCCTCCTCTCCTCTTAGGCTCGGTTCACACTGAGTTACGTTCCGCTCCTATGAGCTGAACGCAGCAGCGGCAGGTGAGCTTTCCCAATGGGAAAGTTCACATTGCTCTGTTCCGTTCCCTGCATTCCGCTCATCGGAGCGGGCGTTCCCGACATGTCGGGACCTTGCGTTCCTGCTCCGCTAACGGAGCAGGAGCGGATGCGCTCCAATGTGAACCTGCCCTTACTGTCTGCCTGTCTGCTCTCTGTCTCCTCCTCCTCCATCCTCTTGTGCAGATAATCTCTCTCTTTCTCTCCCCCCCTCCCCTCCTCTTTCTCCCCCCCCTCCCCTTTCTCCCCCCCCCCCCTCCCCTCCTCTTTCTCCCTCCCCCCCTCCCCTCCTCTTTCTCCCCCCCCTCCCCTCCTCTTTCTCCCCCCCCCCTCCCCTCCTCTTTCTCCCCCCCCTCCCCTCCTCTTTCTCCCCCCCCTCTTTCTCCCTCCCCTCCTCTTCCCCCCCTCCCCTCCTCTTTCTCCCCCCCCCCTCGTCTTTCTCCTCCCCCCTCTTCTTTCTCCCCCCCCCTCTTTCTCTCCCCCCCCTCTTTCTCTCCCCCCCTCCTCTTTCTCTCCCCCCCCCTCTTTCTCTCCCCCCCTCCTCTTTCTCTCCCCTCACCTTTCTCCCTCGCTGCCCCCTCCATCTCCCCCACTACCCCCCCACCTCTCTTCTCCCCCTTCCCTCTGTCACTCTCTCCCCACTCCTTTTTCTTTCATGCCCACCTCCTCAGCTTGCTCACTAGCTGCCACTCCATTAAAGAGAACCTGAGATGGGTGTAATGGGGGTATTTACACTTACCTGGGGCTTTCTCCACTCTCATGAGGTCTGTGGGCTCCCTCATTGTCCTCTGATGGCCCCATTCAATTTTAACCCCAGCTCCCTGAATTCTGGCTGGCCACGGTCTGCTGCGCATGCGCAGCCCGCCTGCACGCGCTTCTCCTGTCGAACTCCCATACCAGGTAGTGCTCTGTGCTAGCACAGTAGTACTGCGCAGGCGCAGAGCGCTACCAGGGATATGAGCGCGGTGGGGGCACGTGTGCGGCCTGCCCGCGCATGCACAGAAGTCGATGACTGATAAGAATAATGTTATTACAACTGAGCTGCCAGAGAAGACAGTGAGGGAAGCCCACGCACCTCATGAGGCTGGAAGAAGCCCCAGGTAAGTATAAATACTGCCATTATCCCCGCCTCAGGTTCTCGTTAAAGGGAACCTTAACTGAACTGGGGGTAAAGAGTTTCACTTACCTGGGGCTATTACCAGCCCCCTGCAGCAGTCCTGTGCCCTCGGAGCCGCTCTGGAATCCTCCGGTCCCCCGCTGTCACTTAGTTTCGTTTTTGACGACTCACCAGTCGGCCAGCCGCCATGCGTATTATTGGACGCATTCTCTACTGCAATTAGCGCTGTTGCGGACCGCAATGCGTACAAAAATACGCGTTGCCGCATTCCGCATGCGTAGATAAAGCGCTAATTGCAGTAGGGAATGCGTCCAATAATACGCATGATGGCTGGCTGACTGGTGAGTCGTCAAAAACGAAACTAATTGACAGCGGGGGACCGGAGGATTCCAGAGCGGCTCCAAGGGCACAGGACTGCTGCAGGGGACTGGTAATAGCCCCAGGTAAGTGAAACTCTTTACCCCCCGTTCAGTTAAGGTTCCCTTTAACCTCTGCCAGACTGACTTGCAGAACAATGTCAGACACACAGTATAGAGGACATAAGAGCTTGGCTGTGACAGGTAGGCAGGACTTGGATACAAGTGTGTCCCTGGGCACTGTGAGTTGTCATATACTTTACTGTAGTTCCACAACACTGTCATCCCCAACTTTACACTCCCTCCCCCCCCCCAATATGAGCTGTATGCAAAATACAAGTATGTATTATGTACAGTATACTACAGTACCTATAGCTCTCACTATCTATACTGAGGGCACCCCCTGCACCTGGCTATCTATACTGGGCACCTATAGATCGCTGTCTATACTGGGGCCTCGCATGTACCTTACCTATACTGCAGTAACTATAGCTCGCTAGCTATACGGAGGGTACCACATGTACCTGGCTACCTATACATTAGTACATATAGCTTGCTGTCTATACTGAGGGCACCACCTGTACCTTGCTACTTATATACTGCAGCACCTATAGCTATTCTATATGTTAACTGGGGACTACCTGTATTTTGCTATTTGGCTCCACCCACATCATGACTTGACCACGCCCACATGTTTGCCTCTTCAGTGATGGCGCCACGCCTTTTTTTTTTTTTTTTTTACCACACCATTCCATTCATGGAGGGGGTGGTGAGGCCTCAAGTTATGGGCTGCCAGAACGCTCCCAGCCGCAGGAGTGCAATCGAGGTGCCCGTGGCTCAGTGTCGTGCATGTGCAGTAGCTGCTGACTGGCGGCAACCTGCCAGCTTTGTGGGGGTCACCACTGCTGGCCGGAGGGAACCAGGGGGACGTTGTGGACACAGAATGAGCCCAGCGGACCCAAACCAAACCGTTTTTTAATTAAAAATATTTAGTTGCACCACTCTGACACATACAAAGATAAATAAACACTCCTTCAAGCCTATGAGCATTTCAGAGCATACTTTTCACCCTTCTCTTTTCATAACTAGAGTTATACAGGTGGCAGCCATTAGCAATTCCTCCTTTGCCGGACACCACCTACTCCACCAGTTTGCCGGATTCTGTCCCGGCAATATGAAAGGAAGCGAGGGGTTCCTCCATTAAATGTAAAATATTTTATATTTGTCATCATGCAGCTGAAAAAAGGCTGCTATTTATTATTATAATTTAGAAAATAGATTTTATTTCTGAAATCTTGTATTTTTAATTTAGGTCCACTTTAAGTATTCCTCTAAGTTTAAAATTTCTATATCCATTCTACAGCAGACCCATGCTTTCCCACATGAGTTCTTCTGGGATTTCCCTAGAAGAACTAAAATTATGTGGGAAAACGCTGCAGTGGCCTGCTGTAGAATGGGTGTAAATGTGTAGAACTGAAATGTGGGAAAGCAGGGGCCTGCTGTAATATGGAAATCATAAATGTGTCATAAGATTTCTGTAGTTGAAAATAAAGATTGTTCATTACTTATCTGGGCCCTGGGCTGCTTCCAGAATCCAGACCCTGAAGTCTTGTAGTTCTCTTGTCCTCCCGGTCCTGATCTTCGATCCACTGTGCGGCCATGTAAACTGTGTGCACTACTGCGTAGAGTAGAGTGTTATGTATAGGCGCAGAATGCTCCTTGCCATGGAGGCTCAGTCACGTAGGCGTACCGCTAGGCTAGCACATGTGCAGTAGTGCACAACTTGGCTACATTGCACACTTTACCAGGCCACACATCGGTTCAAGGATGAGGACCAGGAGGTCAGCGAGCGAACTACAAGACTGAAGGTTAGAATGCCCCAGGTGAGTAAAGGAACAATCTTTATTTTCTGGTGTTATTATAGAATTCGATCCAATTTGGGGGGGGGGGGGGGGGGGGGAGGGGTGCTATTTCAGTTCTCGCCATAGACGTGGTTTTCCCTAGATATGCCTCTGTATGCCAGAGATATACACCGCTTTGCTGTGCATTCAAATATGAGGACAGACATTGCAGCCTTCAATAGGAAGCAGAGAGAAGCACGTTAACCGTGAGTGAGGGAGTCTCAGGTGCCCTGCAAGTAGCGCGGCAATATAGTAAATAACGGGGGTGGACTGGAGATGAGATGTCGGCATGCCTGCACTGCGCTCATTTAGAAATTGTATTAGCCACTTCTTCTTTAGTGACAGTTCTGTGCTAGTTTTGCCCTCAGGGCAGCTTGGGGAAATCGTGGAGAACTGTCAATTTCCTGTAATTTTGTAGGATTTAGGAGCTGCGCAAAAACGGTGCAGAGCAGTTCCCCCTGCTGGTTGCGACAAGATAAGTAAAAAAGCGTTGGTAATGCTTTGATAAATGTCCCCCTCTATGCACAGCGGCCCGCCCCCTCCTGGTTATCAGTGATGTCACGTGCAATGACACTCCTCACCTCCCCCGGCTCTCTGCCGCTGCAGTCAAGCTGCTGAGGAGAGCTGTAGTCGCTCCGCCCCCTGAGTAGTTGCACTGTCCTCAGAGTCTGATTCTTGCTGGGCCCAGCTGGCTGCGGTATTGTTTGACCTGTGAATGACAGTGACTGTTAGTGAGTGACTGTCTGTGAGTGACCAGCTTGTGTGTGAGCGCCAGGAATCAAGTGTTTCCTTGCTGTCTGCCTGAACAGTGAACTATAGGAGACGCTGGAGGGCAGATGAGGGAGGTCATCTTGATCAGGTTATAATCAACATTCACAGAATGTAGTTTTTTTTTTTTGTTTTTTTTTTTGGGTCACCTCACCTGGCTGGTTGCTTAATGACATCCCCCCACATAGTCTTCAGTTACATACTCGCCACCTGACGGGTCGAGCGATGTCCCTTGCAAAAGATTTTAAGCAACGCCTCTTCCTGCTTATGACACTACACAACTGGCCACAAGTCTTCAAGGTTCTTAAAGATCCAATCTGCTGTGACTGTTGTGATCGGTGAACAATGCTAAGTGACGCTTGCGTCATCATGTGCTTGTACCCACGTTGCGAGGTTGCAGAAACAAACGCTCGTCGCTCAAAAAAATCACCGGTCGTCAGGAAAATTGTGACATAGGTACACAGCTTAAAGTGACCATGAGGTGACTAATAATAAAAGATTTATACATAACTGGGGCTTCCTCCAGCCCCCTCTGCAGCGATCGCTCCTACGTGACCTTCCTTCTCCTCCCGTTATCAACCCTGTAAGTTTGGCGAGTCGGGACACACGCTCCCGTGACCAGGAGTGCT